>NC_142939.1:67324081-67329081 GCF_046866305.1 Octopus bimaculoides
GAATCTCCCTACAATCTTAGAAAAAGTAGGACACATTGGATAAGGTAGTCTGTTTCTCATTAACCACAGCAAACATTTTCAACATTTGGCAACAATCTCCAAATGATTTGAAAAATACTGAATTGCTATAAAAGCTATAAAATCTAAACCTACAAGGGAGTTCCTTCATTTCCCTCTTCAAAGTTACCATTATTAAGGAGCACTCTGTTATGCCTATAACCCTAATCAACTGCTTGAGTTTCTCAACACACTAAACATCCTTCACCATTTTTTTCTCTGACCAAACTCTCAAAAATACTTCATTTAACACAATTACGAAGCTATTCAAAATTAAGATTAGACTTAACCCCTTCAACAATTTACATCCTTTGACCAGGACATTACACGAAATACCCACAGACCAGTGTACTTAAGGTTTCACCTTTCTGTTAAAATGGTAGGTCAGTTCTTTTATTCCAAAGATAGGATAGGTCTCTGTAATGTTTGATGAATTTCTTTGAAAGGTGTGTCACTAATGGACTTTTCTGAACCTAGTAACATAAGAAGCATAAGAAGCATGCTATAAACGAGTTCTTTTAAATTTGTTCATTCAAAAAGCTAAGTGTTAATGGATTTCTTAAATTTATATTTAACTTTGGTTTAGGTGTGTTAGTGTACACAAACACATATTAATATAATGCAAGCATGTGCTCACACACATACACCCACACACACTCACACACACACATACACACGCGCACATGCATAAATACATGTTCTTATATATATATATCATCATCATCATCATCATCATCGTTTAATGTCCGTTTTCCATGCTAGCATGGGTTATATATATATATATATATATATATATATATATATATATATATATATATATATATGTATACATACATGTACATTCACATAAATACATACATACATACATATATGTATGTATGTACATATATGTGTATATATATATATATATATATATATATATATATATATATATATATATATATATATATATATATATATATATATATATATATATATATATGTATGTATGTATATATATATATATATATATATATATATATATATATATATATATATATGGGAGAATATACAAAAAATAACAACAGACGAGGACAGGTGGTGTAAATAACAAAAGTATATATTAGTATGACGCTCGGGAATACGGAAAGTCTTTGACGTTTCGAGCTACGCTCTTCAACAGAAAGAATACGGAGACAAGGAGAAAAACACGGAGAAAAAAAATTGAATAGTGTTCAGTCAACGGTCAATCATAATAATGGCCGATCATAACAATGACTGACCGGAAGTTAGAAATTCTTATTTCAGGAGAGCTAAGAAAGGGGGATATATATATATATATATATATATATATATATATATAAGCATAGATAGACAGACAGATAGATAAGGCATGTTATTCATATAGAAGATTCTGGAAATACCCAAATATTTCTTTATAGTCAGCTTTTAAATGCCCACACTATCATGGTGGAACCCCACTTTTACACAACAAAGACAAGGTTAAAGGAAAGTCTGAAGCAAATGGAATTAGATCTACAATGTTAGATCTACAATGTTAGATCCATAATGTTGAATCACTTTGGTAAAATGAAGTCTTTTAGAGAGCTTACAGTTTGAAGAAAAGGTGATTGGAATGTAAGAACATAATCCACTCACCTTAGAACAAAACCTTACCTTTAATTTTGTCATATTTCTACCAATTTTGCCATACTTTATCTACTTTTTATCAATTCTGCTTTTCATTTGGCTTCTATCAGGTTTTATGAATAATTTCTTATCCTTTGACTCCGAGTATACATACATTGTTGTTGAAACCATATATATATCATCATCATCATCTAGTGTTTGCTTTCCATGCCAGCATGGGTTAGATGGTTCGACTGGGACTGGTAAGCTGGAGAGCTGCTTGAGGCTCAAGTTGTCTGCTTTGGCTTGGTTTCTACAGCTGGATGCCCTTCCTAAAACCAACCACTTCACAGAGTGCTCCACTGTGTGTTCTGTACAGTACACTGGCATGAGTGCCTTTTACGTGTCACCAGCACTGGCATTGACCATATTTCACTTACCTTGACATATTTTCTCAAGTGTAGCAAATCACCAGAAGTCTCTGTGAGGCTCAACAACCAGAGATCATATTTTACCACTTTGTCCTGCATCATCCTGGGTCTGCCCCTTCCATACTTCCTTTCACAATCAGAGGCTGACACTTCTTTGTGCAGCTGTCCTCATCAATATGCATCACCTGACCATACCAGTGCAGTTTTCTCTCTTGCACACTACATCTGATGCATCTTATACTCTTGGTAAACTCCTACCTGTACACTGAATTCATTGCTATATTCATCATTACAAACGTTCACCTTACTGACAGTATCCCTGTACTTAGCTTGTACGGCTCTTGCCAACCACTTATCTATCCCTAGTTTCTGCATTGACCAGCAGATAAGAGAGCAGGTTACCCTGTCAAAGGCTTTCTCTATGTCAACAAAAGCCAAATACAGAGATGTATCTTTGGCTAAGTATGTTTCCTAAAGTTGCCTTACCAGGAATATAGCACCAGTAGTACTTCTCCCTGGCACAAAACCAAACTGCATCTCACAAGGGCAGCCAGTCTTAAATCCTCTGTTATGGCTTGGAGGACTATAATGAACAAGTTGGGACTGAGAACCGATTCTTGGTGAACTCCTACCTGTACACTAAATTCATTACTATACTCATTGCCGACTTCACCTTATTGACAGCAGTCATGTTCATGGCTTGTACAACTCTCACCAACCACTCATCTATCCCTAGCTTCCATATTGACAGGGTACCCTGTCAAAGACTTCCTTCATGCTGACAAAAGCCAAGACATATATATTTGTGAGCATAATAGAGCACATGTATATACATGTGTGTGTGTGTGTATTAACAAGTTGATTTAGCCCTAAATCAAGATTTGAATCATTGGAAACACAGGATTGAAGTAATCTGTCAATGCATACGTTTAATACGCACATACACACACACACACAGCCATATATATATATATATATACAGGTACACATATCAACAACTAAAGATGTACACACTACATCATGTGGATGTGTTGTGTACAGTTTTCATTTATTGATACACTTACCTGTACATATATGTGCAAGTGGATGTAACTGTGTGTGCGTGTGTGTGTGTGTGTGTATACATACATAAATATGAGTAAGCATACGTAAATATTCATACATATATTTATATATATATATATATGTGCCTTATCTTTGATAATTGAATATCTTTTCAATCTTCTGTTAGATATCTGAGACGTTAATGAGCTTCTGTCTGAGAAAACAGACATTATAGTGTTGCTGTTGTTGTTGCTATTGTTACTGTTGATGATGATGACAATGATGAAAATGGCAACAATAATGATGACAGTGATGATGATGATGATGATGATGATGATGATGATGATGATGGCATTGAATCTCTGTAACACTTTTTTCTGGCATCAGAACAGCTTCATATCACCCATCCTCTTCTTCAATGTCTCTTAAATGATACCTTTAAAGTTCCAAGATTATAAAAAATGTTATTTTAGCAAAGTCTCTAAAACCAGGAAATTTTTCTTGATATCACTAAACATGGTTGCTAGAAAGAACAGTAAAATTTCTCCCAACTGATGCCTACATTGGATAAGGTGGACCTAGGCTTCTTTCAAGGAAAAACAAGGTGGGATGGTGACACATGGAATTACTTTAATCAAAGATTTCCTCCCATTAGAACTGGTGTTTTGATTCTCCTGCCTTTTCACCCGGTTACACATCAAGGATTTGACAACTGAAGTGTGTGTGTGTGTGTGAGAGAGAGAGAGAGTAACACCATTATTTGACTGGTACTCCTCTTCAGTTGAATAGAGTTGAGCCATATGTAATGAAGTGCCTTGCTCAAGGACACAGTACACTTCCTGGCAATTGAATGCTTGATATTTTGATCATGAGCTGAACACCATAACCATGTTGATGGTGATGATGATGATGATGATGAGACTGATGCCGAAGATATGTTTGTGTAATGAGGTCATGAAATTAATGAGAAGCACCAGAATGGAATAAGTTTAATTATAATTGATTATCATACAACAGCAGTGGTTATTATACCAGTCAGATAAGTTCATATGATTGCACAAAACAAGCTGTTGTTGGTACTGAAGTAAAAGTTTAGGAAATAAACACAGCCTTCACCCATCTCCCTCTCTCGGAATACAATAAAAACCAGCAATGAAGTTTTACTGGTATTTTAGATGGAAATGTTATAAATGTGTAGATATAAAAAAAAAGAAAAGAAAAAAGAATTAGTTTAAGTGTGTGAAAACATTGCTAAAATTCTCTTGTAAAGGAGTGTTGACACTTTATAATTAATTCAGAAAATGTACTGAATTCATTAATTTATACCAATTGTCCACTGATTAGCAAATATGATATGCAATGAGTTGTTGTTTAGTTACAGCAAGAGAGCTGAGAAAGCAGGGGGTTGTAAGATCCGTTTAGTCTTGTCTCATTGCAGACCCTTCAACTTGTCAAGTGTTGGGACCTCAAAAAACACCCAATATACTCTGTAAGGTGGTTGGCAACAGGAAGTGCATCCAACCTTAGAAACCCAGTATTTTCTGTAACTGTCTATATTGCTTTCTCCCAAAGGCACAAGGCTTGAAATTTTGAGAGTTGAGATGGGGGTTAGTTGATTATATTGACACCAGTGCCTAACTGGTCCTTATTTTATCAACCCCAAAAGGATGAAAGGCAAATTCATCCTCAGCCGAATTTGTTAGCTGCATTTTGTCTGGCAATGCTGACAATTCTGCTGCCGGTCCATGGCCTTATTGTCTTTCTAAACCTTGTGATCTGCTTGTCATTTATTCTCTAACCTTTCTGATCCTCAACTTAATGTTGATAATCACCCAATCATGTAAAGAGTTGGCTAACAAT
>NC_142939.1:67616581-67646581 GCF_046866305.1 Octopus bimaculoides
AGGCTATTAAAGCCGTTATTTACTACAAATAGATTTTCTGGTGATTTTCTGTTTTGGTTGTAAATCGTTGAAAATCCGGCTGCTATGTTGGTAACTCTGTGAAGTATCGCTGTTCGGTGTTTGTAAGGATGGTTCGAGGCTTCAACTCCACTTCCTTCGCTACAGTGTACAGTTATTCATATTTGGATGGGAGGAAGAAAACTGACAAGTGTCACATTCACCTTTTTTAGTTTCAGATATGTTATGTCTGGAACTTTTGTTCCAGAACTCTGAGATTTGTGGAACATCTTTAAAACCAGGTCATCTTTTAATTCTATAAGTTCTAGTTGCCCAACCAATGGTTATATAGCGAGATTTTCGAGAAATGAAACAACCATCATTGATAACATTAACCAGGAATGGATTTACAATAAAGACGAAGCAAAGTTTCAATTTCTGCAAGCCATTAACATCTGTCCAGGAAATAAGCACGCATTTCTTGTAAATAATCTTTAGTCTTCCATTTTCTTTCATTTCACTCTCAACGAACGTATTCCCTCTCGAACAGACACTAGGAAAGTGACTTGAGTAATTCGACAGTCTAGCTTTTTGAAAAACTAATTTTATTCTGAAAGCTGAAGATTTTTTATGATCAGAAACACTCTTATCTTTCCTCTGGAGTGCTATATTGAGAATTGGTCGATAATTCCTTAAATCAGTTAAGGAACATCGGATCCCGGATCCTGGCATCATTCCCAGTTGAAGATAGAATCTTTTCGGTAAGAAAAGTAGTAATAGTCTCTAGCAGATGCACAAATCGACTCAAACAAGTTGTTGTTTGACTACCATCCTCCAATGCAGTAGAAAATGATGTCACTCGGTTTACATTTAAGCTCCAGTTCTTCAATAAAATTTCCTAAAATGTGGGTTGGTTTTTCCATTTAAGAATACAAAATTTATTCTTTCAGCGACAGATTCCATGACATCTTCATACTTGAAGGATCTGGCTGTCAGCTTTTCCCGATGAATAATGCGTTGTGCAGGGAAAAACTGGTAATCCGGGATTATTTTCCATAAATGCTGTTAATCCTGAATTTCCGTCTCATTACTATGGCAACAACGACACGAGTTTATTCAGTAAAACACCAACATCTGTCATGGCTCTGTCAAACACATTTGTCATCAAATCAATTCCAACATCTTTTGCTTCACAGGAAACAAACAAATCTTTCCTTTGGGGTTTGTCTTGTATGTCTTTAAACTTGTCAAAAATTAAAGCGAATGAAAGAGAATTGTTTAAATGATTTTGTCTGGGATTTTTATCTCTTTTCTGCGGCATAAATTGGTGTTTGTACTGCTACTAATCGCTGAAGATTTGTGTTTTGTGTTTTGCTTCAGTTATATTCTCCGTAATAAATTCACCTTCACAAACATTTGGTGTTTAACACTGAACAAAATTCTCTGACGTTACAAAGCTGTCTCGAACGTTGTATAAGCTTCGTTATTGAACGTTTCCAACATCGGCTTCATTACTGAACCTTACCTACGATGTCTGCTTGTTATTTATTGATGCGTTCCCTGATTTAAATGGATTATCCTGGGAAATGTTTTAGGGATTTGCTTTATTGTGATCTTTTAATGGCACATAATAGATACTACATAATGGCTTTTACTTACTCTGGCTTAAAATCGTGCTTTCATGTTTATATTTTCATTTCTTTCGTAGGACTGTCTTCCTTTCATAGAAAATCGTAAACAAAATTTTTATCTCAAGCGTACCAACTGGGTCTACAACCTCTCATGTAGTGGACCTCGTTCGTACTCCAGATTCCTTTTTGTATTTTACGGAAAATCAAACCATTTGCACGTTTCACAATTTTATAACATTTATTAAGATATTTTTCTAGTTTTTCCCAATTAACTTCCTTCATAGAAAAGGCAAAGAAGGAAGTGACTTGATTAAAATCATCTCATTAGTTATTCTGTTTTTTTCTTAAAGAGATCTCTTCAAATCCCCCCCCCCGCCTCTCCCTCCTCACCATTCTTTCTCTTAGAACTGAAGCACAAAGCTCCTACTCAGATCTATCAATAAAATTAAGTTTTAGATTTCTAAATGCTTTTGAAAACCTTAAACATTAAATTTATGTTTTAATCCAGAGGTGCCTGAATTAATGCTCAGTAAACAATTCCAAAGATGGTGATTTTTCTTGTTTATCTTTTCATATCAACTGGGAAAAAAACAGAAACGGATCTCGGCCCTCGTAGTTCCATATTAAAGAGGCGCATGCGATTGGTGATACAAAGTTCAGTCAACACTGCTATCTATCTATCTATCTATCTATCTATCTATCTATCTATCTATCTATCTATCTGTCTGTCTGTCTGTCTGTCTGTCTGTCTGTCTGTCTGTCTATCTATCTATCTATCTATCTATCTATCTATCTATCTATCTATCTATCTGTCTGTCTATCCATCTATCGACCTGGTTAGTCATGTATGTAAGTACGTATGTGTCTATTTACCTACATCTATATGTATCTATCTAGTACGGCCTTGTACTGACAGCATGATTTTTCCTTTCCTTCACAATCACTTCGTTAGTCAGCCATTCCCATTAACAGATGATTTATGAAGCGCCCACACTTCCCCTCCGACTCCCTTCACCGTCACACGGAGCTCACTCACCAGAGCACAACACCATTAAACAATCATCAGACTAAAGGAAGCAAATTGAACATTTCCGAACGGTTATACGCACTGACCAGCAGAACACGTAACGACTTAATAATGAGTTTATGAAACAGATATATTATTTGGCTATCGGAACGACAAAACAGATGTGTTATTTGGCTATCGGAACGATACAACACCAGCAGACCAAATAAGAACGAAAAGAAAAAGGAAGAATCAAACAAGCAGAGGCAAAGATTGCAAAATATTTCGTCGTTACAGTAACACACACACACACACACACACATACACACACACACACACACACACACACACACACACACACACACACACACACATATATATATATATATATATATATATATATATATATATATATATATATATATATATATATATGTATGTATATATGTGTGTATATATATGTATGTATATATGTAACGGAATACATTGTCTGCAAGTCCATGGGTACCGCATATTCTCCTCCATTTTCTCATTGCTATCTATCTATCTATCTATCTATCTATCTATCTATCTATCTATCCACATTATAAGTTTATATACACTGTCCATAGTGTAAATGTAACTATATATACACTATAAGTCACTATAAAATACTAATCTTTTGGTGGACAGAAAACTTTCTTTCACCAATGAAGGTCTAAGTAGAGCACGGAGTTCGCCAGAATTATCTTAGGAAGAAATAAAACCAGTGGCGTAGCCATTTTGTTTATAGTTCAGAACGAGGCTAAAATTGTGTTTATGAAACAGTTATATCTTATGTATGATTTCAAATTATCCAAATGCATCGTGCCGTGCTCCCCCCCCCCTCTCTCTCTCTCTCTCTCTCTCTCTCTCTCTCTATATATATATATATATATATATATATGTGTGTGTGTGTGTGTGTATGTGTATATTGTTCCCTTCAAATATATCACCTTATGTCGGTTGTAGCTATCGATATTGAGTGTGTTATGTGTTGAAATATCGACTTGGCCCGCAAATTTTGTTAAAAAAATTTACTTCACCCGATTATACCTACATAAACTGATCTGGTCCAATACTTACGAAAAAGAATCAATAGATTCACCAAACTAATCGAAAAAAATTAGAAGCAGAAGTATCCAACTTTCTGTTTATTAAATTATTAAGTTCCAAGAATCAATTTATGGAGGAAAAAAATCTCTCACTTTTTCTCACCATTCCGTCAACTTGTGCAGCATTTAGCACATCTAAAGATTGGTAAATTAATAATGGCACATTAATAATATTTAACGTAGTAGGAATAAAAGAATTTAGATGGAAATTATTGTAGAAGATTTCTTGAAGAACCAAAGTATCATGTTGGAAAATTAAAATAAATAAACGATTATGATAATGTTATTAGTGACATCTGGTGACCTCTGAAAAATGTATGTAGAAAGAATGTATGTTAAAATGGTAATATTATCTTCCATAAGACTTTGTTGCTGGATTTGAACTAAAAAACAAAAGGTAAGAACCCATCTGACAATCACGGATTTGTACAGTGCTATCAACGTTTACATCGGAGATCGATACCTGATCGAAGTGATCTTCGCTTAGTTTGGTAAATTTGGTAAGCTTGTGTGTCTTGGGGAACTGTCACGGTCGTTATAGCTCTATGCGTTGTCGGTTTCCTTTAATGACTTAATTTCTGGAAGAGCTGCAGCGCCCATAGCCTTTTGCTGGTGACATTGAAGCAGTTGGTGTTCAATGTGAATCACTTGCGGTTGATGTCTGTAAGGAAGAGGAGTTTGGAAGACTGAAGGAAGGAAGAAGGGAAGGATTTAGTAGGTGTTGGGGAATGAAGGACTGTAATACGTTGGTATCCATGATGTACATCAAGGACAGAAACAAGGGTTTCTACGCTGCTGGTGCAAAGAAGAACGGAACACGTCGATGGGCGAAGGTTGTACGATATCGATGAGTAAAAAGAGATTTAATAATCAGTCGAATGGCTGCCCTTTTTTAGATACAAAACATATGCGTGTGTATGTGTGTGTGTGTTGTAGGGGTAGTAGTAATAGTAGCGTTCGGTACACTGGATTTATTATGGTAGTTGTGACTTTAAGTTAAGTGTCCCTCATAGCGTGAGGCATTTATGTATAGTAATGCCCTTAATATATATATATATATATATATATATATATATATATATATATATATATATATATATATATATATATATGCCCTTAATGCCCTTAATATATATATATATATATATATATATATATATATATATATGTTGTTGTACTTGGGGATGGTCATATTGCCAGTTTAGCCAATAAAAACACACGCACTGTATATTTGGTGTTAATTTTTTTTTTTTTTTCAGCTTTATATTACATTAATCTTAATCTTAATCTTATTTCGGCCAGAGTTCTTTCGTCACACTTCTGTGACCTCATCAGTGGTCCTTTGTTTCCTTCTTTCTTATGTGTGTCTCACCTTGCTAACTATCAGCCATGTATATATATATATATATATATATACATATGCACATATAAGTATATGTATATATATATATATATATATATATATATATATATATATATATGTATGTATATAGATATGTATATATACATACATACACTTACACATAGACGAACCATTAATAATTTCTCACCAAATCAATTTGTCTAAAACTTATCACATTATTGTTGTTATTTTCTTGTAGTGTTCTCTAAACTTAGAGACTCGAATATTGCCAGCTTCGTAAGCAAAGATTTATGAAGGAAATAAATGAATAAATGAAAAAATAATACCTGATAACATCGGTGTCATATTTGGTATTTGGAATCATTTTAGTATAAAATATATTTTAAAATATCATCCAGTGACATCTAAAAAGAAATAGTTTATAAAAAAAGTACATCACATTTCTTGTCAGGACAGTCGAAGTGTAGAATATGAAGACGGCATTTTGCTTCATGTTTCATTTCGCAAAGAAAAATAAAACAAAACAAAAAACAACTATAAATAGTTAGAAACAAACAAACAAAACAAAATAACAGCCACGAACCTGAAGGCAAGAATTTTGAGTAGTTTTGTGTTTACAGAAAAATTATTTGAACCAGAAGTCTTAGTAGTTTGTCAGTCGTCATTAAACGTTGAAAACCGAGGAAAAACACGAGAAAATGTGTGAAACTGTCTGGCAGACATTTTGTCAAAGTTTTTCTCTTTTCTTTAATAAATGTTTAATTGAAAAACAAATTCCCACTCAAGCGTTACTAAGGATTTGAGGTGTTAGCTCCTATTCAAATATTGATGTGCAGTTCACAATTTTCTAATTGTTTGCTTCATAAACCTTTTCATCTCAGCCTCCTTACTGACTGTTTGCTTTGTTTTCTCCACCACTTCTCTCTCTCGCTCTCTTTCTCTCTCTCTCTCTTTCTCTCTCTCTCGCTTTCTCTCTCTCTCTCTCTCTCTTGTTTTCCCTCCACCTTTCTCGTTCTCTCCCTCATACAGACATCATATCCAACACCCATGCTGTAACTGAATAATTAATCATGGAACTGTGTTAAAGGTAAACTACAGAAGTTAGACACGCTAATGCCCCTCCCATCACGACCACCACCTCTGCCACCAATTCACAGCTTCAAAGTGAAATCAGTGATTTATGTCACACTGAAGAATTATAACTCATATCACTACGCGCTACATTGCACCGAATTACACCTTTACATCGGACAATTGACGTTGGGCCATTAAAATGTAGTACCAGTTAATTTAACCATCCGGTCCTGAGGTCTGCCAGATTTCTTCAAATTAGAGATTTTGTCTGAGAATCCAGAACGATTCTTGTTTTAAAGGATCAATCTGGTGCAACTGCTACTAACGGCCACGGGCTCCTGTGACGGAGGAACAATGACAAGAGGTGTTATTTGCTTTGCATGATAATGTTTGATACAAGAATAGTCGATAAATGAAATCTTTGTTTGTGACACAGTATGGAGCAATGCTGAGAAGTGAACCACAAGCCTCTCAGTTCATAGGGCCGGAGTGAATTCTCTTCTGTCTTAGATTTGACAGTAAGGACTAGCGAGACCTGCAGGAAAAAAAATCCACAATCTTCGCTGTCTGTGGTTATTGTGATGGTGGAGACGACGGCGAATGACAGGTAAGATAAGAAGAGAAAGAGAGAGAGAGAGAGAGGGCTGGAGGGGAGAGAGGAGGAGACAGAACCGCATAAGGGTTACAGGGACGTAAACACACCAACACTGCTCGTCAAGCAGTGGTAGAGTACGAGACCCGTTAAGCGTAGCTATGACACATTCTGCTGCTTATTAGCTGAGTAAACTAATTCATTGTGTAAGCTATTGGTATAGTATTCACTCTACCATCTCAGTTGTGTAAACTAAAGTAGTGTGTTAACTGTTAATGTGTAAACTACTGTAGCGCATTAACTGTTAATGTGTAAACTACTGCAACGCGTTAACTGTTACTGACCAAACTGCTGCAACGTGTTAACTGTTAATGTGTAAACTACTGCAGCGTGTTACCTGTTAATGTGTAAACTACCGCAGCGTGTTCATGGCTGCTGAGATATACAACTATTGTTACTCAGTTAACAGAGTCAACTGTTGAAGAGTGTTAATTTCAATCTTTGACACACACTGCCATTGTTTTCGAAGTGTGTAAATTGCTGTGTTAATTATTGCTCGCGTTAATTACTGTCCGGGTTAATTATTTCTATGCTACACAGTGTTGTTTGGGAAGAGTGTTAACTGCAGGTAGTTCCAGTGTTGCTGTCATAACAGGGGTCATTATTGTAGCTAAAGGTAGGAACCATTGTTCTGAGAAATATGACTATAAAGTTTATCTCGATGTTGGCATCAACACACACAGATTTTACCAATCGCTGCATATCATTTGGCTGTTAACACACAGATAAATGCTGTTGGCACATTTCACTATTTCAGCAGAACTCTGTTATTACATGCAACATTTGATAATGTGAGATTGTCCAAGACAGCCAAGATACGTTATAG
This sequence comes from Octopus bimaculoides, assembly GCF_046866305.1. Classification (NCBI taxonomy): domain Eukaryota; kingdom Metazoa; phylum Mollusca; class Cephalopoda; order Octopoda; family Octopodidae; genus Octopus; species Octopus bimaculoides. The sequence goes on from NC_142939.1 coordinate 67,624,264, forward strand.
CCTTCGGAGCAGATACGATATTTCGTCGTCATCGACAGTGTGTATCTGCGTGTGTATGTATGAGTGTTTTGCATATGTGTGAAGCGGAACTGTATTTGTTTGCTAGTGTATATGTGTGTGCGTGTGCGTACGCGTTCTCTCAAATGAAAATGAGATATTGGTCTGCCTACAGAAAGCCGTCAGAATATTTGACACGTCAACTGAAGGTAGAACAATTTGAACTATCACGTGCCAAGACAACTGTGAATTATTTTTCTTTCAAATCCATAATTAACAAAAACACCCCATCTATCACCCCACCCAAAGAAAAACGTCGACTTTTGAACAGAGAACAAAAGTAATTTGATGTATGAGGTGCAGGTTCGGTTGCGCGTACGGCTGTAAGACGTCTGCTTAGAAAACCACTTGGTTTCAGGTTCAGTCACAGTACGCGGTAGTTTAGGGTGTCAACGGTTATAGTACTGGGTCAACCAATACCTTCAATGTCTTGTGAGCGAATTTACTACATATGAAACTGCGTGGGGACCGCTCAAATGTGTGTATGTATGTACGTACGTATGCACGCATGTATGTATGTACGTATACACACACGCACTCAATAGTTGTAGTGGTTGCTGTTGTTGTTGTTTAATCCCAGGTTAATCCGGAGCCAACAGATTAAAGCTATTCTAATCTCGTTCTATTTGTTTACCGAAGACTATAATACAATTCTTCTTTTGTCTCAACAAATATTACATTGTTTTCGATGTCGAGTTACGCCGTCGTCCTGGAGTGAATGCTTTGCCAAGAGATGGAACTGGCAGCGCTGACTTTGCTTAAAAACACCAAACTGCATCATCACAGAAACGATTATGATCTTCAAAAGCAGCAGACTTGAATAGTAAAAAAGAAATATAATAAAAAATAATTAAACATTATGACGAAGAAAAAAAGCTGGCAAATTGGTGCACAGATGCGTTAAATTAAATGGTGAAAACACATTTTAACTGCAGCCCCATTCAATGAGGTTAAAGAACTGACATTTTCAAGTAACCTGTTCTTTATAACGGCTTATTTCAAATAAATTTGATTAATAAGAATTAAAATATAAAAAAGCAACATATTTCTTTTACGTAATTCCATTCCTTACGGACCATTAATATTTGATTTTTATTAAGTTTAAAAAAATTAAACGCAAAAAGTATGTGGGATTTAGTTTGGTTTTAATAATTGACATGTTGCCAATATATATATATATATATATATATATATATATATATATATATATATATGTATGTGTGTGTGCATATAAATATGTTTGCTTGTTCATTCTTTCTGCCATATGTATGTATGTATGCATCTCTCTCTCTTTCTCTTTCTCTCTCTCTCACTTTCTCTCTCTCTCACTTTCTCTCTCTCTCTCTGTATATATATGTATATACTCACACACCCCCACACACGCATATATATGTATAATATATATATATATATATATATATATATATATATATATATATATATATATATATATATATATATATATATATACATATATATATGTAATTACGTATAAATCTCCTTGATTTACTTTTTAAATCTCTCACCAACGGAAAAAGAGTCGGTTTCTAACCGGGATACGAGAGGCTGTCATTCGAATCTAGTCAATATCAAACAGAGTAGTTCTGTTGAAGTGTGTATAGTATACATATATGTACACCTACATTTGTATATATGCAATTAGACGTGTATGCATGCACATATATACGCAGCAGAGGCGGCGCATATTCCATGCCGAACGTGAATGTTTTAGGTAGTTTGACCATACCTTTGACAGTTTGTAAATGTAACCGTCTGATTAGCCGTATTCATTCTGGTTTTATGAATCGCAGCTTCTCAGGAGCGCTACACAGACAGTTAGTCACGCACTCAATTGTTCCAGTAATGATCGAAAGCTGAACGGATTGTGTTGATGGCGTACCTGTAGATTTCGGATCAGTTCGCTTACGATGCTTTCTTTTTCAATAACCTTTCTTCTCAATATTATGTCGACATCTGTTGGGCAACTGATTTCAGCTCCTTTGTAGAGTTTCTTTTCTCTGTCCCAGATTATCATGTCTGGTGTGTGTCTGCTTGCATTTTATAGAAGTCTTGACAGAGACATTCGGCCAGTATTCTTTCGAATTATGTGTAGTTATATCCAAATCACAATAGTTTCCTGTATTTGTCTCCTGACCATTATCCTTTCAACGGATTTCATTCTATAGCGTTCCAGTTACGGCATCATATCCCATAGGTACCTAATACCATGAGGATATTATCGGACATTATCGGACACCTACTTATAATGTGGGCATTTGGTCCGTCTTTACGCTCTGTGTTCCAATTCCGCTGAGGACGACCTTGCCTTTATCCTTTCGAGATCGATAAAATAGGTAGCAACTTAGAACTAGGATTGAAATATTCGACGTACCCTCTTCCTCGAAAATGCTGGTCTTTTGCCAATATTTCAAAGCAATATTAACTCATATATTACACTAATATATTTTTACAGGAAACAACAGCCATTTGTCAAACTCCTTTGCCTGATACCCTAACCTTAACCCTTTCAACGTTTCTATACCTTCTCCCCTTTAATTCCACAATATATTCAGCCCCTCTTTTTCCTTATTCTTAAATTTTAAAATTTTCCTGACTATCTTTATAGATCCTTTCTCCTTCAGTGCCTTAATATATTCACCCCACTCCAACATTATCTTCAACTTCTAAAACTTTCAAAAACTATTTCCCTATTTTGAAATTTTGTTCCAATTTAATATATTTTTTTATATTATTTTACTTTAATTACAAACAGCCAATATTTTTTCCCATTTTCAATCTATACACACACACACACACACACACACACACACACACACACACACACACACACATCACACATTAATATTAGAAAATATGATATTCTAAAATTTTAAAATTTCTTATTTAAAAATTTTTATCTCTTATTTTAAGCCTTTATTTTATCTAATTTATTCCCCTTTTAATTAAAAAAAATTAAAAATAATTTTTTGATTCTTTTAATTATCCTAAAATCAATTTATTCATTCTATTGTTTAGTTTGATAACTGAAGATAGTTACCCCCCCCCCCACTCTTTCATTTTTCACATCCATTGTTGATATTCTTGTTTATGTTTCATTAAATATCCAACTTTTCTTCTAATTTATTCATATTTCACTCCCTTTTCTCTTCCTTCTCACCTTAAATCTACTACAATATTTCCTTTTATAGTTTCCTTTTCATATTTCGCTACTTCATGCCTCTGTTAATTTAAAAAGAAATATTTAAACCTTTATCTCTATTTACCTTTCCTTAGATTAAATTCAAATGTATCCACTTTCAACTGTGTAATATATTAATTCGTTTTTTTCCATAAAATTTCACGTCGTTTAAGTTACAAACATCTAATATGAACGGCGTTTTCATCAAATTTATACGATTGTTATCATATTTAGTATTTTCATCACCATCATCATCATTATCCTCCTCCACCTCCTCCGCCTCCACCTCCTCCGCCTCCACCTCCTCCGCCTCCACCTCCTCCACCTCCTCCGCCTCCACCGCCTCATTCTCATGTTTACTGGCAATTCTTTCGGCCTTGCGTTCTGAGTTCAAATACCATCGAAGTCAACTTTGCCTTCCATCCTTTTCGGGGTTGATAAAATTAAGCACCGGCTGAGCATTGCGGCGGGGGTGGGGGGCCGATACAATTATCCCTGCCCCCTCCCCTAAATTTCAGGTCTTGTGCCTCGATACTGAACGGCGAGTATTGATACAAATGAATTTATCGATATTTATACAACGCGGCCATTGTTATTTCAGCAAAGTAAATATTTGCTGAGTATCGTCAGAAATGTTATCCTTAACATGCCTCATTCATTACGACATCAATTAAAATATATGTATTTAGGGACAAATCGATTAAAAACTTCAACTAAGATCGAACGTCTATCCCCAAAGCAACCTTTGAACATTAATGAAACAATGAACCAATAGAATAAAAAACACAAAATAAAACTTTGTAATAATAGAATAAAATAACAAAACATAAATAGATACAAAACATAAAATTAATAGATTAAAAAAGGTCACACCTCATTTCCAATATTTTCCTGCTTCGAAGATATACAACAAACAGACATTAAAATGAAACATTAAATTTGTTATTTCATAATAAATAACAATGTGTAGAAGAAAAGAACTATTAATTAAAAAAGCAAATATGAAGAATTAAAAATTAGAATTCAACAATTGAAAAATCACACAGTTTCTCACCTGAGTTTGGTAGGTTCTTTAACCAAAGTGGATGGTAGCAGGTTGCTGGGAGTGGGGGAGGAGGAGATTATTGAGAATGGGAAGAAAACAAATCTCTTCTAAGCCTCTTAGAATTTTTATTGAAAGGAAGATCGATAGGAACATCTGGTACTGAAGAAAAAAACAGCAGAAGCAGAAGATTCTGGGGTGAATTTTTTTAAAAGAAAGCTCCCAGAATGGATTGTCATATTATTCTATTGGATAATTGGAAAATATTGCAAAACTTTAACAAAACAATGATTTGCACTTGACTCAACATTCTCTAAGTGTGATGCGTTCTCACAATGCCAGGGAGTTCACGTCAACGTATGAGAGGGAGAGAAAGAGAGAGAGGGGGGGAAATTCTTCAGTTCTTCTTATATGAAACTGTTTTGATTTTGGTCCACCTTGTCAGAGTCCAGCTGTTATCATAAGGATTCGTCTCTCAGCAACAACCATTTGTGATGAGGTTCTTTCAGATTGTTGAAAGACAGCTAATTTCTGTTTCTTAACGAAGTTATTCACATCTTCTTCGTACAACTCTGGACTATTGTAATTAACCAAACACAATTTCTTCTACTACAGGTTCTGTCTCAATCATTTCAAAGTCTCCTTGAAGAGACTTCGTACTATAAGACTCTTGAAGAAGAGTTCAAACACTTAAAAGAAAGCTCTCCCCACGATTTCACCATCCAACACGCGATATCTGAAATGGTGAAAGTATTACTCCAAAATCTCTTTTAATCTTAAACCATTTGAGGGAATCGTTTTGAAACAAACCCTAAACTAATGCCATGAATACATTAAAAAACAGCTCCCCCTTTCGGATCAATCACTTGTAGAATTATGATTGTGGAAAGCAGGAGAGGAGATCGATAAAATCAAATTGCCATGACATTTGGCTCTTGCGATTAGGATGGTGGGCTGGAACGTCCTTCATTGGAAGACTCTTAGAAGTGGTCACGCCCAGTTGCAGCAGGAGCCTATTGAACACCAAGCACTTGTTGATTATCTTGAAGGTCTTGGAGTCTCGGGGTTCTCTGATGGATTCCCCATGAAAGGTTTCACTGTTAAAAGTCCTCTGTGGAACTGGCACAGAAAAGTTATCATTTTAAATTAAGAAACCTATCCTTTATCGTTTTATATAGAGAGATTCTTTAAGCATTCCCTTCTAGCTCGAAAAAAAAAAGTACTGGTTCCATCGCAAAACTTGTTCAGATCACAAAAAACTCGACATTTTTCTGTAACGACTTTGGCGGCTATACATGGTTCTTTCTTTCTTTCTTTCCTTTTAATTTCTTTCTTTCTTTCTTTCTTTCTTTCTCCTCCATAGAATGTCCACTTGAGTCCCATTGATATTGCAGCGTTGATATTAATCCAACATAATACATATCCAATTATTTAAAATCTAATCAAGTAGACTAAGTCATTTCGCTTCGCATAAAATGCCATCTTTTCCTTAAAGATTTTCTCATTGGTGGAGACACCCCTCCCAAACCCACATATTTACCCCAACCCACATATTTCCTAAAATTTCATAATTTGTGTAGTTTACGTTATTGTTACGTTATTTATTTTTGTTTATTTTCCTGAGATTTTACAGCTAGCTGTTTTGTTTGTTTGTTCTTTTTTTCTTCACATTTCATAATATCATATTTTGTTTCAACTTATATTTTCATTGTTAACAATATGTTTTGATTAAGGATATGTTCGCTCCGTTGCAACTCCAACATAAAACGCCTCAGGCACTCAAAACATTCAATGGTTCTTAAATCAATTTAACGAATGTAGAAGGACTACGACATGATAGAGACTGGAGACGGAAGCATTAACCATTCTCCAGTGACGTCAATTCACAATATGAGTACAAGTTTAGTGCGCAGAAAAAGAGAGTATTATGGGTAGAGTCGACGCTACCCCTTCTCTGACGACATTGTGCCAATGTAGGGAAGGTCGGTGGAAGAGAAGTACAAACGATATTTAAATATGTCCATTTATTTTCTGTGTTCGATTCCAGACGAGGTAGGCTTAGCCTCTCGCTCTGATTTCCAAATAAATAGAAGAACAGGAAAACAGAAAACTACATCAATGTTTTCTCTCTTCTTTGCATCACTACACGAAAGCTGTACAATATTTCGGTGCCTTTAAGGAATTAATCCTCGCAAATGTTCCTTCGTTACCAAACTTTGAGGAATTTCAACTAAATTTTCTGTGGTAAAATTGAGTCCTCTGTAAAAAAAAAAAAAAATGTCTGATAGTTAAGGCTATGAAAACTGAAATTTGGCACCAGAGGTTTTTGAATAGATGATCTGTTGATTTATACTGGAAAAAAAGACTCAGATTTAAAAGGAGAGAACGAGATTGTAGGATGTTGATGCCTTTCTAAAGAATTCCATGAAATAATATTCCATTTAGAGAAAGACACAACTGAATCGATATTAATCCGTGAAGGCGCGTGGCTTAGTGGTTCAGGTATTCGGATTTGGATCGTAAGGTCGTGAGTTCGATTTCAGGCGATGCGTTGTGTGCAACACACTTTATTTCACGTTCTTCCAATCCACTCGGCTGGTAAAAATGAGTTGTACCTGTAATTCAAAGTATCAACTTTGTTACATTCTGTGTCACGCTGAATATCCCTGAGAACTACGTCAAGAGTACACGTGTCTGTGGGGTGCTCATCCACTTGTACGTTAATTACACGAGCAGGCTGTTCCGTTGATCGGATCAGCTGGAAGACTCGTCGTCGAAACCGATGGAGAACCAGTTAATGTTTATGAAATCCAATTTACTATTCATTTATATTTATTGAAAATTTCTGATGAAAAGTAATGACAGTCAGTCATTGGTAACGTTTTAATATTTCGACAAACTTTATTGATTGACAATTAATTGAAAACCGAATTATGATTATTTGAACTCTCCAAACAGTTAATTCAATTATTTAATACGACGAGTTTGCTTAGTTGAAATGAAAAACAAAAATCAAATCATAAACAAACGAGATTTATTTATTTTTCTTACGTGATGTCAAAATATAATCCAATCTCTTAGTTGAAGAGGAATGAATTTGGTTTTAGCAAAGCCTTTCGCTCATAACAGAGACGTTTGGTTTTATTGAAAGGAATCTGTCATGTAAAATAGAAACATCGTAATTGTTGTTTAACTCTGATCGAGCCGACGCATGATCAAAAGTAGTTCAAAAGTCACCATCCCGTCTTTATAAAGAAACAAAATCATCGAGGGCTACATACTCTAATGGGTTATTTGAGGCAGATTTAGTTGCTCTTTATTGTAGCAATAGAGAACGCAGATGGCTGGGCGTTCTCAACGTTTTGAATCCTGTCAATGGTATTGTATTACGTTCTGAGCCAAGATATCTGCCGGCTGGCTCAGGACAATCAGTTGTAAACAATTGCCATATTAAAAGGGAAACTCACTGTTCTAAGCCGACAACTATGATACTAACAGGGGATACGTTACCTTGTGTTGTTGAATCCATCTTTTGTGGTCATAAACCAAGAGAACTGCAATGTTGTGTAATATGTTTCGTGTCACGTCATCTCAAGCTGTTCGTCCGCCTCGAGGCGACAACAGCAGGTTGTTTTTATTTTTATTTAACCACTGGCAGGTTGTTTTTGTTGCTATTTAACCAGTGGTCAGTCTTAATCAAGCAGACTTATAATAAAAAAAGTATTTTCTACCGTGACCATCATGTTTCTTTCGCTGTTGATATTCATCTAACAATGAAAAACCAAGATCGAGCCATAAAAAAGCCGCCATTTCATGGAATAATCACCAAATAAATATTTCGAACCGGATAAACATTTTTCAAGAGAAATAATTTAACTCTTACATTATAATTTCTGCTGGTTGAATGTTAGAGGCCTGTGCTAGAAGTCAACGTTAGAGGCCAGCCCCGAAGATCTTTCATTTCCTCTCATGACAGTCCCTTCTCTTTCTACTTTCCCTCCCATACTCTACTCTATCTCTATACCTTTTAGGACAAACTGACCCCTTTTACTGCTTCTCTTATTATTTCTCTCTTAGACCCCCCCCCCCCAGCTTCTGAAGGATTTACACTTTCCATTTATTGTTTACACCGCTAATCTATCATTTACTTGGAAGTGCTTTGTAAACTTGGTTTTGCTACAGTTCATTTGAGTTCTAAACTCGCCAAAAATGTAGTAAAACAAAATTGTCAAAAATTTTGCAAGTTAACTGGAGTTTAGAAACACCAAAGCTATCTTAAGTATTTCAGAAATGGGTGCAGAATTCTGAAATGAATTTTGTCGGTGAAGAGACATCTTTGAGCAACAGAATAAATGTCATTCATCGTAAATGCTAGTCTACCTATTTCCTGGTGCCGATGCCAGTAAATTCATGGTTAGCGACAAAAGTGACCGAGAAGTTTGTCAGGCATAACCTTTGCGATTCAGTATTTCCTAATTCTTTTTTTATAAATTTCATAGAGAGGAAAGCATTTAATATATTTGCATGGGAGAAATCTATCAGTGCCACCATCAGGGATTAGGCTATTGATCGTTTATTGAGCTTCCATCTATATTTCTGTGATTTACTGGATTAGTAAGATCAATTTCTGATAATTTATTTGATCGCAAAACATCTTTCACAAAAACCTGTGCAAGAATTGTCTGATACTTTCATGAAAATATTGAACGCAATGCTTGCAGTCTAAACAATTCCAGCAGAAACTCAACATTAATTGTATTTATTTTCTTCAGTAAATATTCAAGAAATCGTAGCACGTGTTTTGTTCTTTTGTGGAGATTTATTTTGTATATTTTTGTCGCTCCACCACTCTTATCTGTCTTTAAGATTCTGCTTGAAAGTCAAAATGTCACATTATTGTGATTTCACTTCAATTAGGTTTTCATGTGATAACCAATTAATTTGAGTGTTTTGGAACTGAATTCTGTCTGGTGTTTTGACGTCTGTTTTCTAACAAAGTAGGATGACAAATCTTTCAGAAATGATTCTAGATACAAAAATAAAACGCGGTGAAGATAGAATTCATAACTAAAACAGACGGGATGGTTACCTTTATTGATTTTTGAAAACTGAGCTTTCTACTCATCAGTATGGACCATTTACTACTTCCAAATAGAATAATTTTATAGGAATGGTCTGCTTAGTAAATATAGATTTCTACAACTCCATCAAGCACCATCAATGAACCATTTTTACTCAATCACAATAACAAGTAGAAGATCTTTGACATCAAACGATTCCAAACTTTATGTTGTTATATTGGGACAAACATTGTTAACATTTTCGTTTCCTGCAAATATCTGATATTTCAATACTTTTGTTGATGCACATTTCCTCTTTGTACGATATACGACAATTTGATTGTTTATAAATCACAATATCCAGCTACTTTGCTGTCATGAAACACAAATATCAAGTCATCACCGTTTTTCGAAGACAGGGGAACCTCAAAGAAATATCCTGCAATCAGCAATTCTACTTTCGCAGCTTCGTTTTTTACCTAATGTCTTTTTTTTCCCTAAGAAAAATTTGTTGCAGTAAAAGATTGTTTTGTGCTTCGTAGTATTTTCATGACTGTAAACCATTTATTCGTGGCATTTTCTAGTTGAATCTTATAACATGCAGCAGTAGCAGTAGACAGCATGGCTGTTAACATCTTGTCAGCCTCTACCTGCTCCTCTTGAAAGGTTTCAGCGTACCACTTCTTTTTCTTAGATGGAACCCAATCTGTCATTACCAAAGAAAAAGGCTGACAAATCAGAGATGTTTCAAATAAACGAAACATAAACCAGCGCCCGTTAATCACCACATCAACGTCATAAACTTGATTAATTTGTTACTTGTGTATTCTGCGCAGTGTGAATCTATTCAACGGTTTTCAAATACTTACAGACAATTATAGGAATCTTTACGAAAGTTATTCTATTATTAATGGATGGTGAGTGTATTATTTGAGTCCTAATTGTTTTGTGAATTGACGCGTGTATATTTAAATGAGAACAATAAATTTCCAATAATTTTAATTTATATTCAAATACGAAACCATTCTTATTCGTCGTCTTGATAATTGGACTTTGTCGTTGGCACGAGGCTGCTTTCTACGAACAGTAATCGTGCCTACATCTGAGAATATCTTTTTGCTAGTTGCTATAATCTGTCATAATCTGTATGGGGATTGACTGTTTTATACAAAATGCTTCAAAAGTAATTTTTCCTCTTTAATCCAGGTAAAAAATAAGATGTTCAATCGTCGTCGTCGTCGTCGTCGTAATCATCATCATAATCACCATAATCATCATCATTGTTATAAAGTAAGACGAATAATTTTGTACTCAGAATATAACTTTATAAACGAACGGACTAAATAGTGCAACAATTGAAAACGGAAGTGCCAAGCGGCGAATTGTCATTTCAATTTGCTCACGATGCAAAACCCTTTTTATAATTGACCAAGTCGACAGTTGTACTCTTCCTTCACCGGACAACAGGTGTTCAGCATAAACCCACATTTCAGATATCTCTGGACACTGGACAATAACTTGAGGGATGGTTTTCCTATCCCTCCCCCGCATCTTGGACAGGTCGGAGAATGAGACTTTCCATGTCTTGCGAGTTTATCCCAAACGGGCAAGGCGCCCCTGTAACATTGCTAGGTCAAGGACTTTTGGAAATTGTCCAACGTTCTCAACCCGAATATACGGTGTAACAGGCTGTCAAGTTGAATATACCCTAGACCTAGAGTCGCCCCCAGGCCATCGTCACATTCAGACTCTACCAACCCACTAAATAGTAAACGTGTAGAACCCCCACTGCTGGCGTTGCCCGAGCGCCGGAATAGCAGGAGAGCCTTACGACACTCCATATGCCACCTACTTGACCTCGGTCTACGAGAACACCAGGCTTCCTGTTCGCAAAAACTTTTGAACTCGGGAAACATTTGTCTGGCTAGCGGAGACCACACCCGTTCACCATCCAGGAGAATCCAGATATGCCTCAACCTCAACGCATGCCTGCGCATCATTAACCAAGGCATCCCTAAACCTCCCTTTAACAGCTTCTGACAACAGATAGAGCGTTTCACAAGTGGCACGACGGTCAGGTGGTAGGTAATGACCGATGCGATAAACACATAGGCCACCTCGGCCCTCCCTTTCAGGGATAGCCACCGCCAAGACCAGGTCTTGACTATTGCAGCCACCCTGCTCGAAACCTCCGTCCAGTTCTTCTCTATCTGGACGGAGGATGTGGCATCTGATGAGAAAGAATTAGCTACTGTTTCTAGCAGCTCGATCGACTACAAAGAGGATTCATTGAAGTGCCTTATTCATTTGGAAAACGGCTGGAAATGTTTCTACTAGGGTAACGTGACCGATCATCCCCCACCCCATTAAAGTAGGAGGTGTTCTTCCCCCCCGCTCCATTATTCACCAAGACATGAATATTTATTGTTTATTCCGTCAAATGATAATGTAACAGCAACGAATGTAATTATCCAACTTCCGGTGTTTTGTTTATTTGCAAACATTTATTGAAAGCTTCCGTAAAACGCTCCATTCACCTCACAGTTATACATACCCCGCTACACACATACATAAAACATTCACATTCGCACATGCACACATATGAAACACGCATTCACAAATCTCACATATTCACACGCATTCCCACACATATAAACATACACACAAAAGAATCTCATTCATTTAACTTCGAAACGTGTTTTGGTTAACAACGTGCAAACCGGTTTGTTTCCCTTCATTCATCAATTCGATCGATCAATCATACATTCATTAACCCATTCATTAAATCATTCATTAGTTCTCCTTCATTAATTCTCCCTCTGTCTCACCCTCCTCGCGGACACGTACGTGCACACACGAATATTATGAACAACTGCAACGCTGGGTCCGCGCCGGACACAATGCTATGCTCTCGTCTAACCCACACCCTTGCCACAAACTGAATGGCAGCTTCTGGCCCCCAGGAAACTTTGTGAGACACTTGCCCAAAGTAGCACGCAGTGGGACTGAACCTGGAACCATGTGGTTAGTAAGCAAGGTACTTTATTTCATTTTATTTGCCATAAAGGCAGTATACAGAGTAGCTGCGGGCTGGACAAACACATTAATGAATGAAAATGAAATAAAATGAATAGATGAGACGAAACCCAACACCCGCTGATTGGATTTTTCTCGAAAACATATTTTCTTTTTTAAAAATCAATATGAGGTTTCAAACCTCTTACAAAAAGGAGGCACTAAAACCTCTTAACATGTTTTTTTTTTAAATCACACACAATACATACATATATTGGTAGAAATGTGTAATTTTGTATTTTGAATTCGGTTTTATGTTTTAAATATTGCAAATGTCGATTCTTAACCCCCCCCCCCCCCCACCCCCAACCCCCCCAAAAGGTAAAGGGTGGCGACGGTTGCGATTTAATGTCCAGAGTGAGAATTAAGGCTTTTTATGGTTCAGGGTTCAAGATGAACTGCAAAAATTTGATCTTGTGAACAATGTCTGTGTATAACCGTAATTCCCAATGTTTTAGGCGTTAATCACGAATGTTCTTAATCCTTCCTCAAAAAATTAAGTCATGGGAGAGATTTCTTGTATATTTTCATTTATGTGTTTCAAACTTCATTTTTATTTCAGATTATTTTAAACAGAATCTGCAATGTTTTGAAAATTTCGTTGAATCTCTTTATAAAATTAATCAGGCATCGCTGCAATTATGGAAGGAATTTTGCAAGTTGCCATAAAATTCTCGTCTTTATTTTTCTTCTGCCGTTTCATGTTTTCTTTGTTTCACATCCAAAAACTAGTGAATTCATGTGGCTGTATTTATTTGAGGTAGGAATTAACCCGGGCAAGGTCGTCTGCTGCATACAATACGTACACGTACATACATGTACACATATATACCTAAACATAGATATATACACACATATATATATATACATATACAGACACACACACATACTCTTGTTCTTTACTGTTTCTGAAGTGTTGGATATTAAAACTTTCTTTTCCGCTGTTGTTTCTGGCTCTGTTAGTTGATCATTAAATATTTTGGCCACCAATTCCTGTATTTCTTTAGTATTTTTAATCGGAAAATTTAGGAATTTTTCTATTCCAACTTCCTACGAGTTCTTCATTATTTTTTGCAACGTCTGGGTAACTTCGTGCATTGAATTGGTTTCTCACCATTATTCTTCAGATACTACACTTGTTCAAACATTATCATCTGTGACGATGCATTTGCTGTCCATATTCCTTCTCACCATTATTCCACTTCTCTTACAGTCCACGTTGCATCTATTTCTGTTCTACTTTTACCGAATTCTTAATAAAATCGTTTTAGGTTAAACTCGAACTGTTTGTCTACTTCAAAGAATCATTATCACTTTTTTACATCAACCAATTCTTTGTGATTCAGTGAGGATCTTCACATTCATGAAATTTTTTGATTGTGAATACTTCTTTCTTGGTGGGTTTTTTTTTTATATTTCTATAACATCTCTCCTTTGTTCGTGTCCTATTATTGATTACATTAAGAAATAAAAGATATTTTCTTTGTTTGTTTCTCATCTTTTTCTTTTTCTGTTTCGTTTCCACGTTGTTTGCTTTTTGATATTCCTGTTTGACTAGCTTCAAGGAAATACCATTTTCATTTTGAACTACTGCAGCGGCCACCGCACATTTGGTTTATTTTGGTGATTCTGTTTCTCCATCACTTTTCACTTTGTTTATGATGACCAAATTTACCTTTTTTCTTCTTGCTATTTTAAAGTTAACTTTTATCTTAGGGATTGTAGTTTTTTTGGAACATAGAAATAGTTTTTATCGATTATAATTCTTTAACTATTTCTATTTACTGATTATATTCATCCTCCGAGTTTACATCTTTAGAAATTTCTATTCTTAAATCTCTCATCCTCTTTTATTCATATTTTCGTCCGTGTTACTCTGAGTTAGTTTTTACTCGTTGCTATTTTTATAAGGCATGAACCTTATACTTAATTATCTTCCTTTGTTTAGCATCTCCTATGTCTATTTTCACCGTTTACTTTCTCTATATTTTAAACTTGTAAGGTGGCGAGCTGCAGAAACGTTAGCATGCCGGGCGAAATGCTTCGTGGTATTTCGTGTTTTTACGTTCTGAGTTCAAATTCCGTCGAGGCCAGCTTTGCCTTTCATCCTTTCGGAGTCGTTAAAATAAGTACCAGTTGCGTACTGGGTCGATCTAATCGACTTGCCTCCTTACCCCCGAAATTACTGGCCTTGTGCCAAAATTTGAAACCGATATTTTTGACTTGAATGTTAAGTATTCTATGTCTGATGTATTTTTGATTTTTTAGAATGTATCTTGCTAAATGAGTTCGTTGGGCATTCAAAGCTACGTTTAAACCCAGGTTATTTTCTTGAGGTTGTTTGTGGTGAATACTCTATTTTGTGTGTGACGAAGTTTAGAGGAATGAATCGACCCCAGTGATTATTTTTTTCAAGCCTGGTATTTATTTTATCGGTAACTTTTGCTGAACCGATAGGTTACAGCGATGTAAATACACCAACACCAGTTGTCATGCGGTGGTGGAGGGGACACACACACACACACACACACACACGTCTACCAAATCCATTCACAAGGCTGTGGTCGGCTCGAGGTTGTAGTAGAAGACACTTGCCCAAGGTACCACGCAGTGAGACTGAACCTGGAATCATGAGGTTAGAAAGCAAGCTTCTTATCACACAGCTACCCCCTGCATGTAAAAGAAACTTATTTATTCCGTGTCTAATTAAACCTATTCTGTTTTTCTTGCGTGACGTGAAGAGTAAAACTCAACCAATTTATTTAGTTTGTTATCATTTGCATTCGATGCTGGCGTATTTGGGGAGCGACTGAGTCGTGCACGCCTTACTTTCGAATTTGTTATGCATGAATTAATTATAAATTACTTAGAAATCAATGAGTTCTGTTAGGTAAAAAGAAGCCTTCGGTAATTATACAGCAATCCAGTCACGTGGTTAATCACATCCACTGAGCCATTTGAAACTTATATGACTTGACCGTGTTTCAGTGTTTGTGGTGATGATGAATACCATTGATTAACAAACCGATATTCTATCACCTCGGCTTCCAGTCTCTCCCCACAAATGGCTGCATTATTTCAACTGTGTAGAATAGTTCATTTATGTTAAACTTAGTTTAGTTTTTGAAGCAAAAATGAAAGCAATCTCGTAATAAAAATATTAGAATATCCTAAAGATATTTAGATGAGAACAGCAATTTTTTAATGTTCATTTCTTGATAAAGTTGCATGACATTTATGAATTTCTAAGCTTGAATATTATATTTTTCTTGAATAGATTTTTATCCTGATATATCTATGAATATGGATGAGGCCTATTATTATTATTATTATTATTATTATTATTATTATCTAACGAATTCATTTTTATGATTATAATATTTTTCTTTCTCTTCACAGCACACTAAAATCAAAATGAAAAAATGAATAAAATTGCAAGATGTTCTTTTTTCCCCCTTTCGTATCCAGAAATGCGTAGAAGCGATACAAATATGTAAGTAACGAATCTAGCACGGCAGTGATAAACTATATTATACAGAACTATCCTTTTGTGTATATCTACGGACTTTCCATCATAGCATGCAAAAGTTTTCTTCACGTTCCTCTACAACACATTAATGAGAAAAAGCTTAGTGTTTTTCTATCACACCAGCAGCTGCAAATTTCAAATGAAATAAGAGAAAAATCGAAATAAAAAGACAAAATTTCTAGTGAAATAGCACCGCAAGACAAATAACAGGCATTTCGGATAAATTATTTCCTGTCTTTCTGAAATGACTTCTTGTCAGATTAGAACCAAATAAATAGACCTTCCAGGCGCCTGCATTTATACAGTTTAGTCTTCTCAATCGATCAGGATGTTTCTGCTCGAAGCTAAATAGTATTTAGCAAGTAACAACAACTACAACAACTATCTTGGACTCGTTATATTTGCAAAAGCATTGCTTATTTGTCATTTTAACTTGATTTATTTTAATAAATAGCCGCTGTCAGAATTCGGAACTATCTTGAGAGTTTATTTCAAATTTTCGAAACACACTTTGATCACAGTGCTACAATACAAAATCCTTCGACGGCCAAGTATTACATCCTTAGACAAATCTCCTTTAACAAACTGACATCTTTAAAATAAAAGCTACATATTTTAAATCTTAGAAGATGTTCACAAAGGAAAGAAAAAAAAATGGATGGCTATAAATAGAAACGGTAATAAATTATTACAATTATTCGGTTACATTCGAGTAATAGGGTTAGACAAACATGGCCGAGTGAGGATTTTCTAAAACCACTAGAAGTAGTAGCAGTTGTAGCAGCAGTGGGTTTCCAGGATATATTGTGAGGCTACGAACCTACAAGTGGAAACATCTGTCAAAGGTTTAGACCTGACCAAGATTGTTTTATGAAACACCAGCAGTTTCCCGCCTATTCCTGCCTCCTCTCTCCAACCCACCAAATGCTTCCTATTTAGGCAAGTCTCCATCCTCTTCACTCCACATGTCACCATCGTTCAGAAACTAGACTTCTGGTGGATGTTGAAATATATTATGACATAAGACTCCGGTGTGCCAAGCTTACCGACATTGGATTAGCGAATTAATTAAGCAGGCATTGGTAGGGGCAATTATCAACATGTTGAAAAAGGTGATTAGAGTAAATTCAATAGAGTTTAGTAAGGAAGTCGCGATAGGAAAATATAGACTAGAAGGAGATCTAGTTAGAAAATTGGGCGTTTAGGAAAGACATCAAAAGGGGCAAGCTTTGTGGCGAGATTGGTTCTAAATCAATTCTTCAACGTGAAGCACGAAAGCTGCGTTACCAGAGGTAAGACGTTTTTACTTTAAGCCATGAAGGAAGGAAAACCGTGCGATCGGTTGACCATGACGAGTTTGTACTATTACTCGACTGCAAGAAAATGTGAGAGGCTTTTTAGCAGGACCCTGTTCAGCGTGAGTAGCAAGATAGATTGCAGGATGGACTTCAATCCTTACTTCGACAACCTGTCACCTCTTGGTAACGTTTCTGCAAGTCGAGAAGTGCTAACGTTGCTGAAAAAATACTTGGCGGCCGTCCTCACTGTAGCCACAATGCACAGCGACATCTATTCGATGGTCAGAGTAAATGGTCACAAACCGGAACCTTCCAGTATCGTACGCTCAGTCTACCAAGCTTGTCACCTCTTGTCTTTTTTGTATGTACTGACATTCGAACCACAAATACGAAAGCTGGAATTCTGCGCAAACAAGGAGGCGAAAGACACGTACCGGCATATGTGGACTTCCTCACATGCTACAATTTTCTTTATTAACATTTTAGTTTTTCTTTTGTTTATACATCTCTTCGTCCTCTCTGTCTTCTGTAACCTTGTTCTTGTAATGAACTCGTTTTTGCGTGAGCCCTGGAGGCCAATAAAGAAATCATCATCATCATCATCATCATCATCATCATCATCATCATTTTAGATTGAAAAAAGAATATTTGTAGTTTTATTTTTGAATAGGCGTTTAGTACAACTGAATGACAACAGGAAAGGAAATATCGAGGGGATCTCTCTCTCTCTCTCTCTATATATATATATATATATATATATATATATATATATATATACATAAATAATGCATACAGTTGTCTATTACACACACACAAACACACATATATATGAACAGGTCTATCTATCTATCTATCTATCTATCTATCTATCTATCTATCTATCTATCTATCTGTCTATCAATTTATCTATCTATTTATCTATATATATATATCTATCTATTTATGCGGCTGTCTGTCCGGCTATGTGTCTGGCTATGTATGCACCTATCTACCATTCTGCCTATCTGTGTGTGTATGTGTGTGTGTGTATGTTTCGTTGCCGCCTCACTGAATGGACAGACATTTGTAACGCCATGTTTATAACACTGTTGACAGGGAAGAAGCGGGGTAGTAGTGAGAGGAATGGCCGGTACAGGATTGATGGCGTCTCTGTATCGGTCGGCTGCTTCGTTGAAATATAGAAAAATATATCGGTGAATGATGCTAGAAATGTCGAAAAATTAAAAAAAGAAATAAATAAAACGGTCTCTACTCTCTCATTCATTTCGAAGAGAGTAAGGTGAAGTTTGAGTGGTATTTCTACATGGCTTCACTGCCACACACTACCACCTTCAATTAACCCCTGCTACACAATGTGTTGTATGGCCGTCAACTAGCTGGAAGTCTGGTATGTCGAGATCAATAGACCGATGGATCTCTCAATTCTTTAACCTGACTACCGAGTATCGGTCAGTTCGATCACACTTGAGCTGAGGTTAGACAATATAACATGGACCGCACGGACATGGTTGCGACAGGGGGGATAACACGAATTTAATGGAAAAGCGTTTCAGTACAAATATAAGAGCAACGACAAGGTAGCTTGTTAGTGGTTGTTTTACATACTTGAAATAGTAGTCAAATTGCCCTGAAATCGTCCTTTCACGTCGTAAAGTAAAATTTAGAAACACAGATTCCCGAATCAAGTACTGTGAGGCCATTTATATTACACTCTCACAACCTTTATTGACTCATCGAAATAGCAACCAGAAGATCGAATGTCGCTCTATTTACATGAAATAATAGAATGGAGAGAGAGACTGGAGGAGGAAAACACGATGTTTGTGTTATTTTAGTGCATTTTTAGTGGTTTCTAAATGTTTGTTAAAAGCACATCACAATATAGTGCCACTTGCAGAACAACTGAATCCCCAGAAACTTTGCGGATCAAATAAATTTTTCAAAATTCTTAGAACACCTTGAAGAAACACTCGTAAATTTAACAGTGCTACGAGTTTCTGCGGTTGGGTACAAATAGTTACATGGTGATCAAAATGGCCATCTGAAAGTGCAGCTTGTTAGCAACGTGGTACAATTACAAACCGATAACTTCATAACTGCTTCTTGCCTTCCAGTAATATATTATTGACTTTAATGACAAAAATGATCAACGTTGAGATACTAACAGAGTTCATGGGTTCGCAAAGTGGGTTTGATGGAGATGCCGGTAACTGAATGTAACATTGAGTCGTTAGTAACAAATTCTGGAAAGGCATAAATGTCACATGCACACATGCACGCCTTCAAATCCATCACCATTTCCATCATCAAAATCTACCTCTAGGACGACAGTATTGTTGATATGCATCAAAGAAATGTAAAGCAGCAAGAAATCATTACATCATACACACAGAAATAATACGCCATATTCGACACACCGCATTCGTTATTACGACAATGGAAGACTTTCGACATCTTGGTCGGACTGTCGTCATAGCTGTGAACTTGTGCTTGTCTCTCTTTTTAGATCTTCGCCATACTTGTTCCTCTTTCTCCTCCTGCTCTTACTGCATTTGCTGCTGCTGCTGCTGCTGCTGCACCTCCTCCTCCTCCTTCACCGCCGCCGCCTCCCCACTACCACCACCACCACTTCTTCTTCTTCTTCTTCTTCCACCTCCGCATCTCCTCTGCTCCACGTCCCCTCCTCCTCGTCCCCTCCTCCTCGTCCCCTCCTCCTCGTCCCCTCTTCCTCTTCCCCTCCTCCTCGTCCCCCTCCTCCTCGTCCCTTCCTTCCCCTCCACCTCTTTCTCCTCCTCAGTTTTATATATATTTTATATACTATTATTCCATTGCCATCAATTTTCTGTCATTTTACTCTCCTTACTCTCTTCCCCATCCCCACCATGACCACAACAACAACAACAACACGCGCACACACACACACACAAACACACCGTACACTCACAAGTTTATTATTTACACGGAGAAACATATTCACATACGCAAAATACTTACGCACAGCAGTCCAAATACACAGGTGGGCATAAAACCACACACACACACGCACACACATACAGAGACACTCACACACTCACACACACACACACACACGCATGCACACGCGCGCACAGCTGTATACAGACGTAATGTCGGCAATAGCAAATATAGCATGTGAAGTCGATAGAAAGACTCACTTTGAATTGTGCAGAGAGAGAGAGAGAGAGAGAGAGTGAGAGAGAGAGAGGGAGAGAGAGAGAGTGTGAGAGAGAGAGAGAGAGAGAGAGAGGGAGAGAGAGAGACTGTCACAAGTGATTTGATATGGAAAAGCAGAAACCCCGAGAAAATATAACGAAGAGACATTACACACGATAATAATAATAATAATAATAATAATAATAATAATAATAATAATAAAAATTGATCAACTCTTCAATTCGTCTTCTCTCTTTCCTATTCCTCTCCCTTTTGTCTTTTTGAAATTTCTCCTCCTCCTCTCTCTCTCTCTCCCTCTCTGTGTGTCCCTCTTGGTTTTGTTGCTATAGCAACAATTATAGTGAGCCGCCATCATACTTTCCAGCAGCCTTAAGCTCCACGATTAAAATAAGAATGGGTTTCTTCGTTCTACAGAATCAACGAACCAACAGAATATTTGTTTTACTGTTTTCTTTTTGATTTGACAGCAGTATATTTGTTTGTTGTTTTGGTCGGTTATGAGTGCGAGCACCTCGCACTTGAGTTGCACGTCTCGCACTTGAGTTCGACACCTTGCACTTGAGCTGCACATCTCGCACTTGACATGTCTTCATCTCAACACAGAAACAACAAACAAACATGAAAAAAAGAAAAGACACATAGAAAGAAAATTCAAATACTAACAGCAATAACATATTAGGTGCCGAAATATCTGCTTTTATAATCTATAAAAGAAGCGCCTGGGGTCAGAGAAAGGGGTCGAAAGGAGTCAAATAGGTCCTACGATGAAAGTTTCTGTCAATGAAAAGAAGTTTGAACTCATAAAAGTAACCTGAATAATTTCGTTGTTGTAACCTTTCTGTCAACGTTCTTTTATCGCAATCGTCTCGGTTCGATACAAGATCAAATCTTGTATATAAGTTGTTCCAAAATCAATGGCAGGATATTACAGGAACTTATCGAAAAAAAAAACAACTTTGAATATGGCTGCCCATCATACGAAACAGTTGACAAATGGTTAAGAATTTTATTTAACGGAGGGCAGCTGTATTCCAGGCTTGCGGTTCATACCGTCACCTCAGCACCAGCAAGATTCTGTATTATACACTTAAGTAACGATGCTCCATTCCACTTAGCTGTAAATAGATACAAAAGAGATGACCATCGCAAGGAGCATCTAAATACGCTGTGTGTATATCTAAGCTGCGCCTGTATATATCTAGTTTGACATTTCCAGGAGTTGGATTGAAGGCTGAAGGTCAGATATACACCCGTCATAGACCATACTGTGGGTTCAAGGAAAACAACGTGGTTTCTTCAAGCTAATCTGAAATAATAATAATAATAATAATAATAATAATGATGATGATGATGATGATGTTAATAATAATAATAATAATAATAATAATAATAATAATAATAATAATAACACTGCATTAAAAATGGTTAGAAAAGGTGAACAGTCCTCGCCATCCAGATTGGCTGCCGACATAAAATGCAGTTGATGGTTCTTCAAAAACTCGCAAGATGGCGGCCACAGGAAAATATCATTAAGGAGGAAATTCCAGAGGGATGATGTTATGGCGGAAGAAGGAATTCAAAGAGTTGTTAGTGTGGTGAATGGGGTTGGCTGTGGAGACAATATGAGTGATGAGAAGAGGAGGAGAAAGAGGAGGAAGAAGGGGAGAAGAAAGAGGAGGAGAAGGAGGAGGAGGAGAAGGAGGACGATGAGAAGGAAGATGAGGAGGAAGAGGAGGAGGGAGAAGAGGTGGAAGGTTTGAGTGGAGGGCGCATGAAGCGAGTCAACTTCCAAGGAACAGATGTCATTGAATTAGTGGCAGAAATATCAGAATGAGAAGACACATGAACACCACCACCACCACTGCC
>NC_142939.1:67649081-67694081 GCF_046866305.1 Octopus bimaculoides
ACTATTTCTCCTTTTACGTGCAAGAAGACTGGAAGAGGTACCATGACGATTGCTTCAGCCTATGGAATGAAAGCACAGAGAAACTAAAGGAATTTGAAACACTTCGCAATAGAATTAATGAAAATATTTAATTCCCCATGGAATGCAGCCATAATGCAACTCGCATTTTTAGACATCTTTATAAAGAAAGTTAACAACGAAATAGAGACCGATATTTACTATGAACCTTCGGAGTCCGGACAAAATAGCTTCCATTCAATCCTTGCCATCCATGACATACCAGAATGAATGTAGCCTAGTCGAAAGGAATTGTTCAGTAGTGTCTGATACAAACATCTGTGACATAGGACTCCGGGAACTGAAGGATTCATTCCTTGACAGGAATTACCCATCGCCCTTAATCGATAATCGAATTGAACGAGTCCAGAAATTCAGTATACAGAAAAACAATGAAGTCTATAACATCATATTTCATAACATACTGCTACAACAAAAGGACTACAGGATGGGGCAAATCCTCCAAAGGCACATCCCATCATAAGGAGTAAAAGACGATGCAAAGTAATGGCCAAAATAGAAGCAGGGGCCAGGCTCCACGCAATAACAACAAGACCAACAACAAAAAATGCTGAAGACACAGCCGTGGTGTATATTTTAATGTGACGAAGGAATCAAGAGATCCGTTTTAAAGAAGAATAACTCTTTACATTAGAATTAACTTCACCCGTGCTTCTCAATATCTAATCTATTTAATATGTGGGAAGGATACATTTGATAGACATATATATATATATATATATTTATATATATATATGCATATATATATATATGTGTATATATATATATATATATATATATATATATATATATATATATATATATATATGTATATACATACAAACGTATATACACATATCTATACACACAGACGTGTAGATGCATTTACTTACGTAATAGATATATACATACTAAATTTGTATAAACATATATATGTATATATATATGTATATATATATATATATATATATATATATATATATATATATATATATATATATATATATATATATATATATATATATATATATATATATATAGTCACGTGCCCTTGAATTCCTGATTAAGGAATCCTATTATAATACACAGCGGTGTGTCTGTTTTTCAATCAGATCAATTTTTCATCCATCTATATACATATGCATGTACGTATGTGTCTACATATATCTGTCTGTATGAGTTTATGTGCGTTTGTGTTTGCGTATGTGTGCACGTATACACACGCGCGCACAGATAAATATACGTCCCGCTCTCAATCATCTTCGAATGAGCTTAGGTTAGTGCACAACTACACACACATTGACATACATGCATAACTACATACATACATGCATACATACATACATACATACATACATACATACATAGATACATGCATACATAGATACATGCATACATACGTACATACATTCATATATCCATACATAATTACAAACCTCCACAAACACACTTCCAGAGACAGCCATAGATATCTAATTAAGAGAGAGACTTGTAATAAACCTACAGCCGATATATCATCGAACAAGATGATATTAATGACAGATTAATGTGAGGTCTTTATTGATGAACAGTCAGATTGTAATTGCTTCTACCTCACTGGATTAATCACTCGATACTGGTTGGTGCCAATCACTTCTGTAGGTTTTCATCCTTAACTAGTTGACAGTATTTTAGACATTCCGCTGTGTTATCCAACAATTACACTGAACAGATAATCTGGTTCGAATTAGTCATAAATGTAAAAATCTTTATCTCAGTCCATTAATTCACTCAGTGAGTATCGATTTGGCTATGAAATAAATTTACTTTCCATAGCTAATCTGTTCTCTCAGCATCTGTGAAGAAACACACAAACGATTTAAATATCTTTAAGCATCGGTATTCTTCATCTCTCTGCTTTTCATAAATATATTAAGTGTTTATGTAAGAACTCATAAATATAAAACACACACGGGCACTGGCACTCACACATACATTCATCTTGTTAATGTATCTGTCTTTCTTTGTGTACGTACAATGCATACAGACATATACTTATACTCCCCCCCCCCCCACACACACTCATACAGCAGCTAATACTCGCAAGAGAGTATGATTCAGAAGAATTTACAATACTTTTATTTATTGCCTTCGATACGCGTAAGTTAGCAACAAGGTACAGACTTCCGGTCAGCCCTTTAAGCCTTGACCTCGCTGAGCATCTCAGATGCGGTAGCCGTGAGGTGAAAGGGCAGTTTTGTCAGTGAGCTGGAACGTTTTATGTCGCCTCTCAGCGTTACATAATTATAAATGTGAAATTTAGTACAACAGCGTCCAAACGGACCACAGACGAGATTGTGAGATACCAAAGAACTACAAAATACAAACACATTTATGGACGATAGCATTAACACATATCAACACAATTAAATATATACAACAGATACAATTAGCATCATCACACAATATATACGCACACAGACACACACGCATACTCTATATATGTATGCAAACATACACTCACACATATACATTCACAGATACCAAAAGATTCACCCTCCACACGCACACACACACACACACACACACACACACACACACACACACACACACACACACATATATAGGGATGGTATTATCAAAATACCATCACGAGTGGCAAGCGAATTATCAGCCGTACAGGCAAATTAAAATATATACATACAATATTAGATATGTACTTATATACACAAGGGCACCATATGAGCACCTACATCGCTAAAATAGAAGACAAAAATATTTCTGAACCAGTCACAAATGTATTACATACATGATAGGAAATAAATATCAGTGAACAGTAATAGCATCTTACTTCTACTAGGTCAGAACAGGTAAATGCTGGTCAACTTGGTACCGGTTTCGAAATTTAGCGTCAAATAGGTGCCTGATTTCTCATCAGCCAAAGTATGCCAGATAATTATTTTACATTTGGATTTTCAAAGTTTAACGCGATATACCACATTGATATTGAGCACTAATATATTTGATTTTATGTCGTGTTTAAGCAGAACATCATAGTGTTATGTGTGTTTGTGTGTGTATGTACATAGGGAGAGAAGAAGAGAAAGAGTGAAGGAGAGAGAGAGAGAGAGAGAGAGAGAGCAAGAGAGACAGAGAGATTTCAAATCGTAGCTATGCAATTGAAGAGGACAGAGTAGAATTGGTTATGTAAGTTATTAGATGTGAATAATTGGCAACAGATAAACCTCCTTCATCCGTTAATATATGGAAGATGTATTGAATCTCAAACAATAAGATGTGAAATATATTTTTTATATATATTTTTTTGGTATATTTCCATTGAAACAATTGAAATAATCTAGATTATGTGTGTGTGTTTGTGTGTGCGCGTGTGTGTGCGTTTGTGTACTCGCGTTTGTGTATGTGTGTATATACTCACACAACAAACACATATGTAAGTATATGTGTATATATATGTATATAAACAAATATATATATGTAAACACACAAATATATACGTACACACACTTACACACACACACATACAAACATGTATATATGTGTATATATGTATGTATGTATGCATGTGTGTATGTGTGTGTATATATATATATAGGCAGACACAGAAGGTATAATTATTATATATGCACATGATTTATATACATATTATATGTATATGCATATGTATATGTATATGTATGTGTGTATATATATATATATATATATATATATATATATATATATATATATATATATATATATATATATATATATATATATATATATATATACATACACACACACATACATGTATATGAATATCTGTGTACGTGTGTTACCACACTCTAAGTGAATGTACACGCCAAGAAAGTTCATATATATATTTATACACACACACACACACACACAGATATATATATATATATATGTCTCTCTCTCTCTATATATATATATCTATATATATATATATATATATATATATATATATATATATATATATATATATATATATATATATATATATATATATATATATGTATATATATATATGCATGTATACATGCACATATTTGCATGTGTTGCTATGTGTTTTTCTGTATGCATGTGCATGTGTGTCATAGTGTTTGTAAACGCAGAAGAAGTCTATTTTGTCGGTTGTTTTCTGTTGAAATCCAATTTAACGTTATCTTGAAAGTCTCTAAGTAACATACATAAAGCATGACTAGAATTATAGCTCAGCACAGCAGCTCACACCAGGAAATATTTTCTCCCTAAAGTATGGAAAACTTAAAGCTTTTTGTAAGCGAAGCACAGCAATCGGATTAATATTACAACGTATCTATGAAGCCTGATAGAGGCTTAGATTAATATGCTTGAAGGATATACCAATAACAGCAGGAAAATCATTGAAGACGAAAATATATTCTTATATAACAGCAGTGTAAGAACGGAACACTCTAAAACCTGTATATACAGCATAATTTACACGTCGAATGAATTGTAAAATGTACAGATTAGAGGCGGCGTTGGGGGGAAGACACTGGATTCCTGGATCATTATTTCGAAAGTTTTAGTAGCATTCCATTGGATTTCAAGATAGAACGGTTTTGTAAGATTTTAAAATTTAAGATAAATAATCTAAGTCCTTAAAATCTGATTTAAGACAGTTTTAAAGTCAACCCAAAATGCAATCTCCCTCTGAAAAAAAAAAAAAAGAAAACCAACAAAAATTTCACCGAATAATTATCAAAACTCTACGTATCAATTTTTCTATGGCAATTAATTCTTCACATTGTTTCGTACAGCTTAATTTTTCGTTTACCATGTCTAGTTCTTAATTTAATAATTCTTGGAAATATATTTCATGTAAACTTATTAAATTCAAACCTTCACACACACACACACACGCACAGACACACACACACACACACACACACACACACACACACACACACACACACACACACACACACACACACACACACACACACACACACGAATGCATTTATCTGCTAACTGAGAAATCATAACAAAGGAACGAGAAGCGTCTAAGGCACATATTTCCAAAATACAAGTCTTTGAATTTTGTTACCTATGATTCTGAGCAATAATTTTTCTCTGTTACCTTTCAAGGATTTATTGCAGTATATAAACACCGACAGCTAATACATGCATACATAATACATACATACATACATACATACATACATACACACACACATGCATGCATGCATACATACATACATACATACATACATACATACATATATATATGTATATATACACATACATATCTATCTATCTATCTATCTATCTATCTATCTATCTATCTATCTATCTATCTATCTATCTATCTATCTATACACAGGTAAATATATTTATGAATGTACATCGACATGTGTATGTGTATGTGTGTGTTTGTGTTTGTGTATGCATACACACATATATATGTATGGATGCGTGATTAATAATGTTCTCGCATTGCTCGAAGACCTTACATGAGAGAGAAACAAATGTAGCCAGCGCTCCACCTTTTTACAGACCTTCATCATTTGCGCCGTTCATCAATTGTGATTTCTTTACTTTATTGCTGACATTGCTCTTTCAATGCAACAAAGCAACTATATCTATACAGACATACGTTTATATATATATATATATATATATATATATATATATATATATATATATATATATATATGTATGAAAAAAGGTTTCCATATATATTTCCACTCGTGCGGTATCTTAAAACTTTGCTTTGTTATATATATATATATATATATATATATATATGTAAGCACATATACATACATACGTATATGCTTTTATATACGTAAGTAAACATGCAGGCATGTACTGTTACACACACGCACGCGCAAACACACATACACAGCATAAGAAAACAAATGTCTCTCTCTCTCTCTCTCTCTCTCTCTCTCTCTCTCTCTCTCTCTCTCTCTCTATATATATATATATATATATATATATATATATACCTATATGCATACACATATGCACACATATATATGTTTGTATATACAGACAGGCATAAATAATGTGTAAGCACACACACACACACACACACACACATAGGCGCAGGTGTGGCTGTGTGGTAAGAAGCTTCCTTCCCAACCACATGGTTCCGGGTTCAGTCCCAATGTGTGGCATCTTGGGCAAGTGTCTTCTATAGAACTGGGCCGACCAAAGTCTAGTGAGTAGTCTGGTAGACGGAAACTGAAAGAAACCCATCGGATATATACGTATATATATATATATATATATATATATATATATATATATATATATATATATATATACAGACTTGCACATACATATACATATACATACATACATATATATTTATATACATACACATATATATATATATAAATATATATATGTATATATATATATATATATATATATATATATATATATATATATATATATATATATATATATATATGTATATATATATATATATATATATATATATATATATATATATATATATATATATATATATATATATATATATATATATATATATATACATATATATATTTATATATATATATATGTCTATAGAGAAAGAAAAACATCTGCGAGTCCATTATTCTTAAAATGAAACAAACAACCAATTTACCATTATAAAATGACTGTATTTACCGTATCAATTGTTTCATTAGATTTTGAAATAAACATCTTTATAAATTTATCCAGATGAATATCTTGAACTTTATCCTTCGATAACTAAATATTTGCTCCAAAACACATTAGTTTTCGACAAGAAATATTTCAATTATTGATTCTGATATAAAAATATTCATGCGTGCAAGACGATTATTGCTTCCTTTCGATACCGATCAATAAGTAAAGAAGAATGATACGAATTGTTTTTTATGTAGTGAAGGGGAGCCCAGTCTGTGCGGAGATCTATGAATTTATCGAGTCTCATATATATTATATTTATCGTATAATATGTTTATTAATTTACATTGTAGCATGGGGGTTCATTTATATTCGGTTTATGAATACCCAACAGATAAAGTCTGAAAAGATTTCTTTGTTATTGAAAGACTAACACATAAAAATTACTATTGATACAAAATTATTTAGTTTAAAATGTTAGACATTATCTTAGGTAAACGTTATCATCAGAGTAACCATGGTTGTTGTCTTTGTATTAAAGAAAAACGAATATTTTTTTCTTCTAGGGATTGAACAGGAAACACCGTTTAGACTAATATCTTGTTTCACCACAAAGGCAAATATAAGTAGAAATATTTGAAAATGACTGACAGTGAAACGCCAGACAGCTTTGACCCAAACTTTTACTCACCGAAAACAAATTTAAAATTGCCTTTTGTAAATCTATATCCAATATTCAAAGCGTTTGTTGTCATAAATCGGAAGTTTTCGTTGAAATATTTCAAAATACGCAGCAGGTGAAATGTTGGCAGCCATGTTCTTTATTGCGACAACTAAATCGAAAACTTCTCTATTGTTAACGGACATATTCGATGGTCTTCATTTCATATATAAACATAAAATCGTTTGATTTAATTTCATTTGCTGCTTAGGAGTTGGCAAAACATAAAACTTTACAGACACAGTTGGTAAAGTTTCTGCTTAACATAAATTTTATTGTATTATTGAATATCAATGTATTGAGTTCGTTTCATCTCCACCGTTTTACCGTGTTGTATATAAACACATACACAAATACACATATAAACCCACACGTGTGTGTGTGTGTACACGACATTGAAAACGATGAGAAGGAAAAAGAAGAAATAAAAGAAAAACAGTAAAGATGAAAATGAATATATAAATTTTCTTTTTCATCTTCATCTCTTTACAATGTTACATATATATGCGTGTGTGTGTGTGTTTGTGAATAGGTATATATGAATATGTATATGCACGTGTATGTATGTCTGTTGTATGTATGCACATATATATGTATGTACATATATATATATGTATATATATATATATATATATATATATATATATATATATATATATATATATATATATATATATATATATATATATATATGTGTGTGTGTTCTTTTCTATCAGTATCGTTTTACAGTGTACACGTACTGCCACAAACAATGCAAACCAGCAAAGCAGTTGCAGGTTACGACTGCATTTTTGCTTCTTTTCCATGAGAAGAAGTTAGGAAGCATTAGAAAAACACTATAAATTATTCTTCTCTACATCTGCTTATGTCTTTGGAGTGGATTGAAGTAATTAAAAGTATTATTGTGGGATGAATTATTTAGTCACGCTGGATCTTATCGATTAATCTTGGAAGATCTGTCTTTGTGGGTTTGATTTGTTGCGGTGTTGAATATTTTCAGTTGGTAAAAATGAAGGAATTATGGCATTGGAAACCTGCTTTGGATGTTTGCAACGGAATAAACTCTGTGAAAGGCAACCAAAGAGGAGAGGGTAAAATAGATATTTACTAACCAACGTATACATGCACATCTACACACGAATATATACATGTATATACACACATATGTATGCATAAATATATACATGTACAGACGTATTTATATATATATATATATATTCATGTATATTGTATATATTTACACAAACATAACACACACACACATATATATACATATATGCATCCATGCATATATATACACATATATTTATCTAGAATCACTGCTCAATACTGTACCAGATTAGAGTTCAAATGCTTTCAACTTTTTAACATCTTGCCTAAAATTTCCTAATGGATTGGATGTAAGCTTTTTTAAAAGAAATCCTGGATAACTTTAATTTGATGTGGGATCTCACCTCAGCAACAAATAAAGAAGGAATCAAAGCAATGGTATCTCACTCCTCTACCTTTCACCGACCACATAAGGAAGACTGGGAAAATGAAAGTGGCCTTAATGGAAGAACCCCAGCATGGGGCACTTCCATTATTTGTTTGGATAGAATATCTTGAAGTAATCTTTATAGATACAAAGGAAACCTCTAAACCTTCTCTATTCTACTCCACCAATGTCAAATGTATCGCCTCCCTATTTCCTCTTCCTCGTACGTGTGTGATGTCGAAAAGACGAGTTCACTTTATATTATTGTCCGAATTTACCGGGTCTGATTAAATGTTTGGAAAATTCGTTTTATGTTAATATTAACCACATGCTACTGTTCTAGAAATATATTCCCGCCTTACAGTTGTCACGTGACTGTTCCACCACTGCTTTTTTGACGGCCATTAAGGCAAAGCCGTGTCAAATCTTACAACAAGCAGCATGTATTTGTGTGTCACACCATGGCAGCGCTTGTAACTAAAAAATTCAACCATAGCAGCATTATGCTTACTACTACTACTACTACTACTACTACTACTACTACTACTACTACTACTACTACCACTACTACTACTACTGTTGTTGTTCCATCAGGCTGTAAATATTTTGATGTCATTATTGTTCATGATGTCCTTATTCTTCGCGCAGATTTTATTGTTGTTGTTGTCGTTAATAATGGCCATATTACCGCTGTTTGGATAATTATGGTCAGTGTTCTGTCTGTTTACTTCCCTCCCCCGCCTCTTGTACAGAAATGGCAAGCAGATACCACCATTATGTGCAACATTTCTCATTAATACAGCAACAGCCATGTTGATAATATATGTTTCCTTTCACACCACAAACAGATAAATAAACAAAATTTTTCTCTTAAATGAGGAAGCTATTTAGCAATTCAGCTCCGCTTCTTCTTCCTTGAAATCTTAACAGTAAATGAACACAACAAAATATGGCTTAGAGTACAAAAAATAAAATAAACACACACACACACACACACACACACACACACACACACACACACTGAATCTAAACAGGGGCATCATTAAATAGCGGTTATATATATATATATATATATATATATATATATATATATATATATATATATATATATGTATATATGTGTGTGTATGTATATATATATATATGTATATTGTATATGTATCTATATCTCTACCTATCTATCTATCTATCTATCTATCTATCTAAATATCTATCTATACATAAACACATATGTATATATGTGTATGTGTATATTTGTATATATATATATGTATATATACATCTGTATATAGGTTCATATATATATATATATATATATATATATATATATATATATATATATATATATATATATATATGTGTGTGTGTGTGTGTGTGTGAGTGTGTGTATGAGAGTAATCAGCGTACAAACAAGATGATTGACATAATTTTCGATAACAATATGACAAGAGAGAACTAAGAACCTTAGGAATTGACTTAAATATTGAAACACAAATATTCTTGGATGTCGAAACGCGTTCATCATTTCCTACATAATTGGAACAATTACAATAACATAGAATTGTCTCTGTAAATGTATTGAGTGGTTTGTTATCATTGGAACCACCGGAATTTTTCTTACCAGAGTGTTTACATGTTATTACATTTTCTTTGAAAACACGCTGAATATTTATACGAATGTCTTCGAATGTATACCTAATTCTTTGTGGTATAATCATAGATGATAACAACAACAACAAGAACTT
This sequence comes from Octopus bimaculoides, assembly GCF_046866305.1. Taxonomy (NCBI): domain Eukaryota; kingdom Metazoa; phylum Mollusca; class Cephalopoda; order Octopoda; family Octopodidae; genus Octopus; species Octopus bimaculoides. Next base: position 67,659,712 of record NC_142939.1, read on the forward strand.
CAGCATTAGTAATAATAATAATAATAATAATAATAATAATAATAATAATAATAATAATAATAATAATTTCTAAGATGACTACAATGACAAATCAAGCAGAAATATGAATAGTAATGTCAATCACGACATTTATCAACAGTCAGACGACAAAAAAGATACACAAGTTGAGCTTACAAAAACATTTGATTCCGTCTTTAGTCATTTTGTTCTGTCTTTTCTTTTAAATTAATGAAGATGTCAAACTTTACCAAACCCATTAAAGCGTAAGGAATCGATATAGTCAATTATATTGTTCCTCAATAGATCGTTACTTTTAACGACCACGAACAGATGAAAAGCAAATTTGCGACCAGCAGGTTTTGAACTCAGAACGTATTAAAATCAAAAGACATTTAGCTCAGTAACTTACCATTTCTGACATTTCATAGAAACATTTCACAGCCTTTTATTATTATCATTATTATTATTAATCGTTAGTACACCGGGCAAAATGCTGAGTGGTATTTCGTCTACCGCTACGTTCTGAGTTCAAATTCCGCCGAGGTCGACTTTGCCTTTCAACCTTTCGGCGTCGATAAAACAAGTACCAGTTAAACACTGGGGTTGATGTAATCGACTCACCTCCCCACCAAATGGTTGTCTTTGTGGCAAAATTTGAAACCATTATTATTATTATTATGTTTTATCTTTTTACTTGTTTCAGACGTCGGTCATGCTGGGGTACCATCTTAAAGAACTATCGTCGAACTAATCGACCCTAGTGCTTTTTTTCCTGAAATCCTGGTATTTATTTTATTGGTTACTTTTGCCAAACCGCTAAGTTACGGGATCGTAAATATTCCAACACCGGTTGTCAAGCGGTGGTGGGGGACAAACGCGGAGACACATAAATATAGCTCCATATAGACGACAGGTTTCTTTCAATTTCCGTCGACCAAATCCACTCATACGTCTTTGGTCGGCCCGAAGCTAGAATAGGAAATACTTGCCCAAGTTGCCACGTAGTGGAACTGAACCCGGAAGAATGTATTTGGGAAACAAAAGACTAGCACCAATTACAGACAATTTTGTCAGTATAATGAAACAACTGACCACATTATTTTCTGTTGTCTGTTCCTTGTCAAATATCTTCAGACACGATCAAGTCGCCAACTACGTTCACTGTTAAGACGACATTTCCACATGAACAGAGTAAAGCTGCACCGAAGGCAGTACACTGTTAGGATTTGGTCCCAGTCATCCTGGACATGGTCAAACGGAAAAGAAAATCAAAGCAAACCGTTCAGATTAATGCTTGATAGACGTTCTAATATTTTCTTATTAAAACACCAGAACTGTAACGCAAACCACACCAAAGCCTCAACCACGTAACATCATTAAAACACAAACCAAACATCGACCACACAACAACCATTCTGCACATATTCTGCACAACATTCACAACAGAAGAAATCTTTAAAATAACAACAGAAACAACAAAACAAGCCCCACAACGAAGGAAAAACCGATGTGATATACAAACACAGTTGTTCCTCACCAAATGATAAATGTTGTATAGATGTCAGGGAGATGGAAGTGCAGCATCTGGTGGTGAAGGAGAAATTCACACAAAACTATTGAAAACATGATGATAAATAATAATAATAATAATAATAATAATAATAATAATAATAATAATAATAATAATCAAAACAAAGATAATGATAACTACAATAAATATAAATAAACCTGTGAATGTATTTATACGTGTAAGCACCCCCCCCCGCCCTCACAAATACACACATGCCGGAGCATAAATCCACACGCGTGCGTGTGAATTTCTAATGGATCTGTGAAAGAGATCTTGATTCAGATGCACGTCTCTTAGATAAACACTGAAAATAAACAGAGATGACAAATAGGTCTCCTCGCAGACCTTCCACTCACATCCAACATTTATAGAAATATTCCTGATGTTGTTGTTGTTGTTGTCCTCTGTTTATTTTTGTATTTCTTTTTTCGTTATTGCTGTTGCTTAAATTCTTTCAGATGCTGCATTTGTTGTAGTTCTTGTTGCTGCTGTCATTCTTCTTCTTTATATCACCTTCCCACCACCTCTCTCAACGTTGTCATGAATGTAAACGATATTAATAAATTTTCTTCCATTTTTTTCTCGTTCAAGTCACGCATAATACATTTGTTCTTGTCCGCCATCATTGTTTAAAAGAGACCACAGGAGAAGAGCAACTCAACAACTCGTTTTCAATTCACTTCAACAATGCTCTCCACCAAACATCTACTGTAGCTGTCACTTGTATTGCCGCACATTTTGCTAAAACACATCAAAAGCCGTTTTTTTTTACTAAATTTATTTGAATTGTTTTCTCTGGTTGAAGAACAACTGGTTGCTTTCTGTTTACCAAGTTGTCACAGTCAAGTTTTCCCGACATTCACTTCTTTCTGCTCGCCTTAATTTCTTCTCATTGTGACTTTTTCAAGAAAAATGGAAAACACATTGCACTCAAAATTGCAATAAATATTGATAGATTTTAAAATGACAACATCAGTAATAATGATAATAATAATAATAATAATAATAATAATAATAATAATAATAATAATAATAATAATAATAATATTAAGCCAAAAATTGGTACGACCAAAAACACGAAGGCATCATCGAAAATGACAATGCAAAGATCCGATGGAATTTTATGATTCAGTGCGACCAAGCGATAGAGAATAGGAAGCCAGGCATAGTCTTAATTGAGAAAGAAAGCAAACTAAGCTGGATCATAGATATAGCATACCCAGCTGACAACAAGGTATGCACTAAGGAAGAAAGAAAAGTCGATAGCTATGACAGGTTAGCTTGGGAGGTTAAGCAGTTGTAGTCGATGAAAAAGGTGGTAGTAATACCAATAATTGTCGGAGCCCTAGGAACAGTGAGTAAAAATCTTGAGAAGTATATGGAACAAATAGGGGTTTTTGATTCTTCTTCTCGACGGAAGATCCTTATTTGGCCTTTACTATACGTAGGAACTGCGCCTTGTGCCTTGCACCAACAGTCTAATTAATTTCCTCATTTCTTCAGAGCTCATTACAATAAAAGCTATCACACAGTGCCTACTCGACCACATATTGTCGCAGGTTACCTCGGCTTTCATATGTTTATACTTTGTACAAAGGCGACAATTCCCCGTTGGTATTTTTTCTCACTATAATCTCGATATTTCAGAGACTCATGTCGTGCGAAGTTACGCCGTTGGTAGGCGTATGGATCACCACCGCTACTTGCGTCCGTACAGCGTCTTCCATCTTAAAACCCAGGCACATGCTTCTATGTCCCTCGCCTCGACAGACGGAGCACATAGCTACCCGCACGTGAGCTACGGCTTCCTTCAAATTTTCTTTAGAAGGAACATGGAAGTCCCTTCAATTTCTTCGGAAACAGAAAGGCTTATAGTTTTTGCTCCCCTCCCAAAGAAAGTAACCCCTGTGTGTTGCTATATAGGAGCCATGGTAAGAATGGCGGAAGGAAGTGGGTGGTTTGTGGGACAAAGAAGAAGAAGAAAGGAGGTGGACAAATAAGAAATGTCGGACCTGCGCAACAAGAAGAGTAGACATCAGAGTCGGTGTATGTGATGGTCAGCATCAGTGCGCATGTGTGAGACAATAGTATGTCTGTGATCCGAACAGTGCGAATGTGAATGTATTTGTCTACTTACTGGAAAGAAGAGGGGGGGGGGCGTGGAAAGACTGAAAATGTATTCTAGTTGGAAGGAAGGTAAAGAAGCTTGGCAGAAATTTTGGATATCACAGACGTAAAAGATAAGGTTTTATTTCAGAAAGTAGTTTCAAAAAATTCCAAAAGATTAGTAATATAATTAGTCCAAGTAAAATTTGGAAGCAGGAAAATAACCAGATTCAGTGATAAAACGGCAAAACTTCGATGAGAGAAGTGTGAAAAAGGGGGTCCACGAAGATGATGCCAATGATGGAATTAATATGTGAAAACAACATTGAAATAAGAAAACTTTGAACGACTCATAAATATAGATGGATAAAGACACAGAGTGCCAGGAATTAAATTAAAGTCAAATGTAACATATGTAGGAATAAATGAATTAGCTAAAATACATTATTAAACAAGTCAGAAAGAGAAACTAATACAAAAATATTTTCTTGAAGTAAGGTGTGCAATAAATGAACGCGGCATTGCTAGATCGGTACTGCACGAATAATAACAAATAATTGTAATGTAATCAGTTGGAAGGAAGATACATTAATAATATCAGACAGGGAAAAAAATAATAAGAAAATTAATAACATTATTTAGAGTGCGTTATTGAAAATTTAAAATTGGTGAGTTGTATGTTTTTTTTCAGTGAGAGAAGTCACAGGATTATTATTAAAAATAGAAAGAAACGAAAAAAAAAACTGTCAGAAAATGACGACAGTCAGTTTAGATAGGTGTAAGATGAGGAGTAATAACTGGGAGGTAGACGGGAAATTGATGGAGAAAGAATATATGCACGTGTTAGCGCGCGCGTGTATGTGTTTTCGTGTATGTATATATATAACATATAAGTGTGTGTGTGTGCGCGTGTGTATGTGCACGCGCGTCTGTCTATCTCTCTGTCTATCTATCTAACTATCTATTTAGATAGATAGACATATATACATATACATACATGTATATATGCATATCATATACATAGTTGTATGACTAAAAAGCTCGCTAAACAAACGCGTTGTTCAGAGTTCGATCCATTGACAGTACCGCTAACAAACATATATACATATATTCATATATTTACACACACACACACACACACACACACACACACACACACACACACACACACACACACACACCCACACACCCACACACCCACATGCACCCCCCACACACATGCACACACACACACGCACACACACATGGGTGTGTGTGTGTGTTGAAGCAGTCGTTTACGCATGAGTCGTTGATCAAGATTTTCAAAACGACTATAAAGATAAGCGTTTCCTTCAAACATTCGATTCATATTTAAAAAAATATTCAGGCAGTGTGTGCGTGTGTGTGTCAGTATGAAGAAAGAAAGGCAACTAAATAAATAACAAGATATCGAAATAGACAATAAAAATAAGAGAAAATCAGCGATATTTGCGATATTCCGTAGCCATAAGGATGTTGGTTGTTAGGTTATGTACACTAGGAATTACATTGATGAAACTAAAGGAAAACGCTTTTTAGAAGGACATTGTATCGTAATGTTTGCTGTACTGCATGGCAACATGTCTTGGCACACACACACACACACACACACACACACACACACACACACACACACACACACACACACACACACACAGATGCGACTCTATTTTCTCTCTCGCTCTATGTGCCTGTGCGTATATATATATTTATGTGTTTGTGCGTGTGTGTGTGGATGGTGGGTGGGTGTGCGTGCTTACACAATCAGACACATAGTATATAGAAGGAAAGAGACAGCTACACATATATACGCATACATACTCTTACACACACACATACACACGCATATAAAGACAGGCGAATAATTCATTTGCAGCCGATGAAAATATTTTGTTGAAAGAAGTGGGAAAATGTTGAGATTGTAAGTAGATAGGTATCTGTTGTCTGTCAGCGTTGAAAACAGAGATAATTGCACCATGTTCGGTGCATATGAATAAATGATATGTTGTGAATACAGAAATGAACGAGACACGAGGATTACAAGAAGGAAAAAAGAAAAAAGAAGAAGATCCCTCAATACAAAGAGAAGGAAAAAAATATCAGTTGTTTCTGAAGGCTATGAAGCATTAGATGTTGTAGATATTGTCATGAAACCACTTGATTACAATAAAAACATCCATGAACAAACAGATGTACGGAAAATAAACTACGTATATGGCAGATGACCACTCGGATATGTAAGCCATTGGGTGATCAGTTTGGCGACGTTCAGGGGAAAATTGCACCACTATGATGGCATATATTATGATGATGGTGATGATGGCAACGATGATGATCTTGATTATAATGATAATGATGGTGATGGTGATGATTAAAACTGATAATATATATATATATATATATATATATATATATATATATATAATCATACGAGAAAAGTAACTAAAAGAAATTGGAAACCAAAAGAAAAGCTGTCATTTCTAAGTTGTTGTCCCTTAGTTTACAGTGTGCATCGAGGAAGGAAGGGATGTCAATCAAAGTGATATGTTGCTATGACAACCAACACAGGGCGAGTTCCCTTGAACTCAGGATCAAATCACGAGGTAAGAAATATTTCAACATATCTCTACTGCAACAGCAATCAAGAAACCCCAGATTTAAATTTCGATGCCACATATTTCAGCCTGGAGGACCAAAAAGATACAATTCCTTTAAAAGATGCTATAAGACTGTAAGTCAGGGAACCAAGAAGCAATTCACTCGGAAATAATCCTGAAGAGCGGAAAATCGCTTTCCATGAGCTCATGCCGGGTTTTATAATGGTTTTAGAATGAAAGAGAAAGATACCAAGATGAAGCCGATAGATGACAAATCGTATGGTGTAGTTGTTAAGACATGATATTAAATCATAATTGTCAGGTTAGGCTAAAAGTAGTTGATGAAGACTGCTTTGTTAAAATCTTATTAAATATTCTAAAATTACCAACTAATAAGGAACAACATCAAATAATCTTTATACATACATACATACAAACATACTCACACACATACATACATACATGTATACGCATGTGTGTGCATGAATGAGTATGTATACACGCATGCATACATATACTTGCGTATATATACGCGCATATCTATCCATCCATGCATCCATCCATGCATCCATCCATCCATCCATCCATCTATCTATCTATCTATCTATCTATCTATCTATCTATCTATCTATCTATCTATCTATCTATCTATCTATCTGTACGTATATAAGATTTACCAGCAACATTTTCATTTTGGATAATTTTCTAACATAAATCATTTCTATTTGAAACGTTTCTGGCAACCTTGTATCAAATAATTCATTCAAAGTAAAGGAAGTTAGATGTTAAGACTTAAATCAGATCTGTGTATACAACATATGTGTATTAGACGTATGAGCAAGATGTACAGACCACCAATTATGTTTTCTATAAATCCTAAACTATGTTTTGAAACATTCCGGAGGCCTGCTTACACAGGGGACTCGACTGACATCTTAGATAATCACTGAGATTCTATAGAAAGAGAGTTAAGAGAAGAAAAAAACTCTTAAACCAGTTTAGTTTTGACTCACTGGCAGTTACTTCCTAATATGTCAATATGAATTTGGTCAAATAGTGGTGGGTAATCTTGAGGTTAGTGGATCGAGATAGTGTTGAGGGAGCGCATTATTGTCGTAATCTGGGTCAGCTTAGATAAGAATATAAGACAAGGAACCAAATAATGTATGCTCAAGGCATAGTTTCCAACGCCATAGTTTCTACACTAACCGGATTAGCGAATAGTTTGACTATTTCAAGGAAAACCTATTCATATAGTTTATTCTTGGCCTAAATTCTTTAATCCCTCAACATCTTTTACAGTTACATTTCAAAGCTGTTTTGTCATGTAGAGATTTAAAAGTTATTTTGTTTTATTTTCCTGAAACATTGTACAATTATTTTTGGAAATGTATTCTTGATCATAAACGGACTTGAATATTCTTGTTTTTCTCTCGGTTATCAATATTAAGACCCAAATGTATCCGTCCACATATAAATGTTACAAACGAATTTATCTCCTGTCATCACATCGTTACCATTTTTAGTTTGTTTTACAAATGTCGCCATATTGTGTACGCCGTCGCTGTTACCGTCATTTTGCCGCGTCTACGCTAAGATTAATGTTTTTCCTTGGTAAAGTATTGTTATTGATGTTGCTGTTATTTGACCAGTTGCTGCCCAATACTCAAGAGATTTATATTTACTTTCCATCAAAGAAGTATGTTGGCTGCTGTTACTACAGGAATAATCTATTGCAGTCACAACTGTAATCACGTTGAAATGAATTCCTATTATGAAAGCAGAGAAAGAACGAATAACAAAATCTCTTCCTTTAGGCGGGAAAGATACACTACTACTACTACTACTACTACTACTACCACCACCACCACCACCACCACCAACACGACGACGACGACGACCACCGCGACCACGACCGCCACGACCACCACGACCACCACCACCAGCAAATGGATGAATCGCGAAGTAGACCTCGACGGAATTTGAACTCAGCACGTAAAACCGAAACAAATGCCGGGAAGCATTTTGTCCGGTGTGCTAACGATTCTACCAACTCGCCGCCTTCATAATAATAATAATAATAATAATAATAATAATAATAATAATAATAATAATAATAATAATAATAGAAGTGCGGATTGGAAAGAACTTAGCTGTCGCTTGAATGCATTACAAGATACTTACTTGCAATAATGTATAGCATATTTCTTTAGAAGAAAACAAAAAACAAAACGAAAAAAAATGATGAGATTGTGGAAGAGCGGAAGTTTATCACTGAGAAATGTGATAATCCAGAGGGGATATTTCTGGGAGATTCGTTGTCTCCATTGATTTCCGCGATTGCATTGATTTCTTTGACGAGCAAACCGAGAATATATGGAACTGCTTATGAGATAATATATAATCTATTATACATGGGTGACCTCAAAGTGTACGTCGACATAAAAAGAAAGAAAGATTTGATTCTCTTGATCAAACAGTAAGGGTATTTAAGCTAGGATATTGACATGCAGTTTGTAGGTGAATAGGTTTGTAGTATTGATTACGAAGGGAGGTCAAAAGATTAAAACTGATGGGATAAAGATACAGCTAAAAGAAAACGTGGGATAAAAGTACCGGGGTTTGCTGCAGAAGGATAAAGAAAAGGGAAAAGAAATGAGAAAGAAAGTTTTCTAAGACAACAGGAAAATGGTTCGGAAGGAGTTTGAAAGAAAACAAAATGGAGGTAATATCATTAAGGTAATCAATACCGGAGCCATGCCAAAGTATCGATTATTTTAAGGACATTACCTCCATCAAGTACAGTAGTAATAGCAGCAGTATAATAATAATAATAATAATAATAATAATAATGATAATAATAATAATAATAATAATGATAATGATGGTTTCAAATTGTTGGCCTAAGGCCAACAATTTCGAGGCTAGGAGATTACATCGACCTTAGTTGTTTAACTGGTACTTACTTTATCGACCCCGAAAGGATGAAAGGCAAAGCTGATCTCGACAGAATTTGAACTCGGAACATAAGGACGCACGAAATGCTGCTAAGTGTTTTGTCCAGCGTGCTAGCGGTTCTACCAGTTCACCGCATTTAATAATAATAATAATTATAATAATGATAATAATAATAATAATAATAATAATAATAATAATAATAATAATAATTTTTTTTATAATAAGGAGGAGAAAGTCACACAACTGCTTCTTCGTGTTGTTGGCCTGTTCTATAAAGAAGCCGTTTATTTATTCAACAAAACTTTGTTATAGCAGTGGCCTGTCGATTTTTTTTCCAGAGGATGGACAAAGTAAATAAATTTTAAAAGAAGAAATAATGAAAGACAAAGAAAAACAACAAATGGTAAATTAACACTGAACAAAAGAATATAAATTTAAAATATTGAAGATAAAATCAAAGGAAAAAAAAGAATGAAATTCTATGACCGGCAGAAGATGAAATAAAAGGAGAAAGAACTATTGAAGAAATAGTGAAAGGTAAAGAAGACAGAAAACATTGCGTTTGTTGGGAGACTGGAATAAATAATGGACAGGCAGCAGGTAGGATGAGTGAAGAAAGCAAGGAAGAGAAGAATAGAAGAAATAAGGATTTGAAAGAAGGTGAAGGAAGAAAAGTCTAAGACAAGAATGAATTTCGAAGAAGGATGAAAGGTGTGGAATAAGAGAGAGTGAGAGAGAGAGAGATAGAGATAGATAGAGAGAGAGAGAGAGGGAGAGAGAGAGAGAGAGAGGGAGAGAGAGAGAGAGAGAGAGAGAGAGAGAGAGAGAGAGAGAGAGAGAGAGAGAGAGAGCAAAATAAAATAGGCGAAAAATGACATAAAAGAAGGAGGGAACAATATAAGAGAAGAAACGATGTAAAAATACGGAAGGGGCGAATGAATTTATCGAAAAATAAAATAAGAGGAATGGAGGTGGGGAATGAAATGGAAAAGTAAAATGAAGAAAGAAAGAAGTAAAAAAGGAAGGAAAACGAAATAGAGACATAACGGAAGACTGAGACGAAAATAAGAAGAAGAGTACAAAGAATGACACCGTAAAAGAAAGAGTGAAAGAAATTATAGAAGGAATAAAGAAGTGAATAAGAAGTAATGCAATGTAAGATAGAGAGTTGAAAGAAAGAGAACGAAATGAAAGAGAGAGGAGAAAATAAAGTGTGGAGGCTGAGATGTATAAGCGAAGAATAGAAGAAGGAATGCAGAGAATAAGTGTAAAAGAAATATTTTAGAAGGAATGCAGAGAATGTGTGAAGAGAAAGAAATAACGAGAGAAAGAATGAAGGAGAAAAGAAGGGAGAGGACGAATTGGAAAAAAAAAGGTAAAAGAAAGGAGGAAAGAAACGAAGGATATTAAGAATGAAATGTAAAGAGTAAAAGAAAGAATGAAAAAGGAAGAACGACATGACACGACTGGTACTTATTTTATCGACTTCGAAAGGATGAAAGACAAAGTCGACCTCGACGGAATTTGAACGTGAAACGTAAAGACGGACGAAAAATTGCTAAGCGTATCTATCTATCTATCTATCTATCTATCTATCTATCTATCTATCTATCTATGTGTCTGTCTGTCTGTCTGTCTATCTATCTACCTATCTATCCCTTTCACCTTTTACTTGTTTCAATCATTGGAGTGCGGCCATGCTGGGGCACCGTCTTGAAGAATTTTTGTCTACCAAATCAACTCACAAGGATTTTTTGGGCCCGAGACTATAGTAGAAAACACTTGCCCAAGTTGCCATGCAGTAGGCTTGAAGCCGGAACCATGTGGTTGGGAAGCAGGCTTCTTACCACAGAGCCAAGCCAGCACCAACGTTGGTATATTATATACGTGCATACAGGCCTTGAAATTTCACTGTGTATTTATTGTAAATGATCAATATGTGTCGATTAGAATCTTTTCTGAGAGTTAACAGTCGAGTTGTGTTTGTTTATTGAATAAAATCTTTGAAAAGCAAGAATTTTTCATTAAGAAAATATTGATTTCTGGAGAACACATAATCAAACAAATGAAAATACTTACACAACAATCAATCACAACAACAACAACAACAACAACAACAAAAGCGATAACGACAACAATAATTACAATAAAACAATAACTACTTCTACAACAATAGGAATGTAAATAAACGTACATTTATAATTACTGTAAGTTTTAATGATGATGATGATGATGATGATGATGATGATGATGATGATGATGATGATGATGATGATGATGATACTACTACTACTACTACTACTACTACTACTACTACTACTACTACTAATAATAATAATAATAATAATAATAATGCTAACAACAATAACAATAAAAGCGATTTGTTTTTGGTCTGAAAGGAAATATTTTAAAAATCAGAAATGTCAATAAGCCGTATATTGGTAAATCAATAAAAAGGGTAGACTTATTCCTCGATGTTTCCAGTAATATTTGTAGAAATGGAAATTGAAAATGAATAAAAACAAATGAAATGTGAGAGAAGAGAAGATATAAGATAAAGTAAAAGGCCACGTTTATCTCGGTGTTTATTTAATGAGTCTGTGGCAAGAGGGCGCTGCTGTGCTGGCAGAAACAGTAATGAGTATTGACCTATGTGGTATAGTGGTATCTTACGCCGTTCGGTTGCTGTGAGACCGACAACAATAACAACAAGAACAATCTGAATTTGAGTCTTAGCAACAACAACAACAACAAAAATATTCATATTGGTTTAAAATTTTGGCACAAGGTCATCAAATTCGGGGGAGTGGGTACCTATTTCGTTGACCCCCACAAAAGGATGAACGACAAAGTCGAGATTGGCGCAAAACGAACATCGAACGTAAAGACAGGCAAAATGCCGCGAAGCATTTCGCCCGGCGCAGCAACGGTTCTGCCAGGTCATCGCTTTAGCAACAACAAAGCATATTAAGGCTTTCGATATGCTTCACCCAGTATATATATATATATATATATATATATATATATATATATATATATATATATATATATATATATATATATATATATATATTCCGTTTACATATTTGTTTTGCAAGATTTTTGATGTGAAATCGTGTGTTGAAACAGATGTTGTTGTACTTGGGGATGGTCATATTGCCAGTTTAGCCAATAAAAACACACGCACTGTATATTTGATATTAATTTGCTTCAGCTTTATATGACATTATATTACATTAATCCTATTTCGGCCAGGATTAATGTAATATAATGTAATATAAAGCTGAAGCAAATTAACACCAAATATACAGTGCGTGTGTTTTTATTGGCTAAACTGGCAATATGACCACCCCCAAGTACAACAACATATATACAACAACGTATTCTGTAAAACATATTCATATATACAATGAACATATGAATTTATTATTAACATGTTTCGATAGATTTGAACGTCCATATGTTAATCGCTGTTGCATTTGGTCTTTGGAGAACAACTTCTTCCTTCAGACGATGTGTAATGAGAACACGCATAATCAAGTGACTTAGCAGGCGGAGATTTTCAGACATCGATATTTCGACATGATTGCGTCTCTTCAGTCAAAGCTGTCCCTGGATCTCTGAATTTTAACTTGTTGGAACACGCTAAAACGAGCAATACATGTATACTCATAAATTCTCATACACACTGTCTCACATACACTAAAAACACAACAGACGGGGCATTGTTTTCACTTTTGGAATTGTATTTCTGCTGCTGGTGCTGCTGGTGCAGATATTTAAGGAGGCATCACCCGATAAAATTTCCGGCAGTCGTCGATTTGGAGCAGATTATTGTTGCTTTATCGACCCTCAAAGGATGAAAGGTGAAATTGACCTCAGCTGTACTTGAGCTCAGAAGTTCAAGAACCGAAAGAAATGACACTAAGCAATTTGTCGGACGCACCAATGATTTTGATAGCTCAACGGCTTGGCAAGACTAATAATAATAATAATAATAATAATAATAATAATCTCGGATCATCAAGGACCTGGAAATTTACAAGATAAGTTCCAACAATTGTGAAGTTTTTAATAATAATAATCTCAAATTTTAAAACAAATTTATAATTTTCTTGTTTTCTTAAACATATTCTAGAACAATACTTTGTGCAAAACGAAATATATGACAGCCCAGGCATAACACCAACTTGAACTTCTAACTTGTCTCTTGAGGTCTCTGGGTGAGACTTGGAGTCAACTTGTACAAATACAAAAAGTCAAACATATAATAATAATAATAATAATAATAATAATAATAATAATAATAATAATAATAATAATAATAATAATAATAATAATAAAATTAAAATACAAAGATCGATGAAACAGTTTATATTTTCGTCAAGTTTTATGGAAATGGTCTCGTGTTCTGTTGAATGAAAGTATTTATGTCGTAAAATAATCAAGACCTTACACTCACACACGTCCCCCCCCCCGCCAATGAAGGACCTTCATTTTAAAGAGAGGGAAATTAATTACTGGATTCCATTTCCACTTGCTACAGCGGTTTAATATATTAAAACGGTTTTATTGTATATTAGAAAGTAAGGAAGAGACCGATATGACGTCATGGCTTTCTAAGTCACAAATGAAATGAAGCGACATCAAGAAATAATTGATCTCCAGATCATTACTCTGAGCGTCTAATAGCTTGCTGGTTCATCGAAAGCTCTCCATATAACTTCTGATATATTCATTATATGCCTTGTGTATTGTATATCATGTGTCTGTTATATTATATATCTCTTTTACTCGTTTAAATGTTTCAGCCCTTAGACTGTGGTCGTGCTGGGGCACTGCATCGTCTAGATATAAAAACAATATACTTCTGAGAGTAAGATGCGTGTGTTGCTGTGATGTTTACACCTTTCTCAACGACATCTACGCAAAGGTCCGTCGGAAGTTAATTGGTTTCAGCTCGGGATTGAAACCCCATCGCAATCTATATTTGATGAGAATTCCGTCCTGCTCTTCTGGATAGACCACGAGAGAATAATAACTATTAGAAATATTGTGTGTGAATTATGAAATGACATAATGTAATTACGTAATATGTGTGAAACTATGTGTGCATATAAATATGGCATACGATGAACATAAATACAAAGCAGTATACAATATATGAATATATGTATGTGTGTGTGTGCGTGTGTGTGAAGGTGTGTGTGTATAAGAGGTTATTATTATTAACGCCCTGGTGTTCTGCTAATGTCAGTGATAAGTACCGTGGAGGTAGTCAACGACTTAACAGTGCCAAAGGGAACTTCGGATGTGTTAAAGTTTAGAAATGCTAAAACGAAATTGTCACTAATTTGAGTGTGAAATAATTGTATCTTTCCCACCAACAACTGCACATTGCAGGATGACATGCAATATATGATGTTATTATTTATTAATTTTCTGGTTTTGGTCAAGGGCTGCGGCCATTTTAGGTACTGAACTTAGGAATTTTAATCAATCAAATTGATCCTTGAAATTATTTCAGTTCAGTAGTTATTTTATTGAATGTGATGGGAAAACCGCTAAGTCATGATTTTTAAGACAAGATCGATTTGGGACAACCAATGACATCGTGCCAAACACGTTAAAAACAAGTATAGATACACACACATACACGCACGCACACACACATACACGCACGCACACACACATACACGCACGCACACACACATACACACACATTCGTAAATATACTTTCTTTTTCTCATACATTGACTCACAAATACACATACATTCACACACATACAGGCAAACGAACGTATATTCACACATAGATGCGTATATACATTTCATACATACACATACTCTCTCTCTCTCTCCACAAATAAATACACTCATTCACACAAACACGTATATACATTTCTTAATCTATTCTCTTTCTGATTCTGTCTGTCTGTCTGTCTCTCTGTTCGTCCCTCTATCTCTCTGTCTCTCCCATCTCTCTCTCTCACACACGCGAACTCAGAATTATTTTTCTACAATTATTCTTGACTAGATTCTTCTAAAGTTATCCCATCTATTTTTGTCTCAGTCTACCAAAACACATTTCTCCGCGTCTATTTGGCATTTTCTCACAAACACAGCAGACCCTCCCTTACCCAATCCTTCACCATTCATATGATTTCTTCCTCTATTCTTCCTCAACACGAATTTACTCCGCACTTTAAACCTTTCATATTGACTGCTTTTACGTTATTCATCCGACTTGAATACGAGGGACAATGACAATGCCTCTCATATTCGGATATATATGATAGCGTTAAATAACCTTCCTGGGTTCTTACAAAAGTATTTCGCACACACACGCACACACACCTATGTATACTATTCTCTCTCTCTCTCTCTCTCTCTCTCTCTCTCTCTCTCTCTCTCTCTCTCTCACTCTCTTTCACACACACACACATATACACCCAACGAATATTACCATACACTCTGAATAAAATTGTCCTCCAAAACTTCTTGGATCCACCATACCTGTATTTCTAAAACTTTATCAAATGTTCTCTTGATACGGAGTAATTTGTAAGGAGAAGGATTTGTAATTAAGAATCCATTCCATCGCTACGAAAGATTTCTTTTGAAATTTTTCCTTAGAACTATGAAATCCAAATTTAAATAGCGATATTCCTCAATGCCAATTACACTGGATTCGACTCAATAAAACACTGGATCCTCACCAATTCCACTTGATTCATTTTATGCAACGTATATCAGCTTCTGCAATAAATCAAAAGGAGGAAGCGTATATTATTCACTAGTTAAAGGCAACGAATTTGATTGGTTGTTTGAAAGCTGTTGCAGATGTGACTCTCTGGAAGCTTATTAAGAACATGGAAGAACTGAGGAGAAATTGCAGAGGCGGTGAACAAAAATTTGAAAGGCACGTTTTATGCTGTATGAGATTAATAATTCTATGAAAGCATCGTAAGAGATGCATGACAACGTGATAATTGAGAGAATTAATATTCCAAATAGAAAATTTCCTTGTTAGTTACATGAACTGCTTTGTCACATGAAATGGCTTTAGAAGCAAAATAATTTCGAGCTTATTAAAAATATAGTATGGCCAGAGTACATACACCAACACATTATGCTTATTACAACAGTCGCCATTTTTTTCTCTCAAATGAATTTAATCTTTTATTGAGCTAATCTGTAAAAATAGGAATATCTTAGTAGAGAAAGAATTATTAAGAAACCGTAGAAACAGCTTTTCGTATCAAGCTGACGTTTGATAAAGTTGTAGCAGTGACATTGTTGGATCTTCGGAAATGGTCAATAATCCAGTTGAGGATTAAGATCCATTCCAATTATTGAGAGATTTATAAAGAATATGTTTCATATCAGCCTTTTATCCGTTGATATTCCCTCAACGGATATAAAATATTCCAAGCACAATCTTTTGGTTAATTGAAAGCCGACCAGGGAACATTCACGTGGAAGCTCGACCCGCTAGAAGTAGCAGGATAATACAACAAAAATGATACATTAGATGATGAAGTTTTAAAACCCCCCAAGGATGGTCACTGTTGGCATTAGGTCTACATCGCCAGGAAGGATCTGGCGTGAAATAACAACAGCAACAACATTCTCGTTGCTCAATAATAACGATCGATTCAACCTTTTTTAGAATGGAGAGAGATTTTCACAAAAGATGCGATGATGG
Organism: Octopus bimaculoides; assembly: GCF_046866305.1. Taxonomy (NCBI): domain Eukaryota; kingdom Metazoa; phylum Mollusca; class Cephalopoda; order Octopoda; family Octopodidae; genus Octopus; species Octopus bimaculoides. The sequence goes on from NC_142939.1 coordinate 67,676,669, forward strand.
TGATGATGATGATGATGATGATGGCGGTTTCGGTGATGATGATGGTAATGATGATGATAATGATGATGATGATGATGATGGCGGTTTCGGTGATGATGATGGTAATGATGGTGGTGGTCGTGTATCACTGCATATTGTTCCTACAAATGTAACAATTCCACCAATAGTTCCACCAAGAAAGACTTGGGTCTTATGGTCTGAAACATCTTTATTATTCCCTCCGTTTGTGTGTGTGCGTTTTTGTGCGCGCGCGCCAGAACAAACAAACACACACACACACACACACACATACACACACACACACGCACACACACACACACACACACATACACTCACACACACAGAGATACGTATGCTTCATCATGGGAAGTTTCAGCATAGTTTCCATCAACCAAATTTCACGCACACAAACACACACATACATATACTAAGTAAGAAATAAATATTTGTATCTATGTTTACATACATTTACACATCCATATGCTGATCTAAACACACATACACACATACACACATACACACTCACAAAGAAAAAAAATCCAAAATGGCCGTATTCCCACAAACCAAGGAGCAACAATCAGAAAACATCTCCCGCATACGTACACACATACAGACATGCGTTGTTTATTGGCATACGCATACATATGACCATACCTTGACGTACATTTACATGTATAATACACAGACGTATATATACACAAGTATTGTTTTATACACATTGACACGTATGAGCAAATCTAGAAGGATACACATTTACATATGATATACATCATACACGTATATACACAAGTGCTGTTTACCTACATCGGCAAAAAAGTATATATTTCAAAATATTCATTATCAAAGACGCATCACGGTGAAAGCTCTGTGTGTGTGTGTGTGTGTGTGTGTGTGTATAATCCATACACACACATGTAATTATATATACACACACATTGTAAAACATTCTTCCATGCTTGTATAGACAAAAGCATAAATAAAGCCAGAAAAAAGTGTGAACATGACTTCTTTAGAAACGTGTATAAACAAATACACACGCACACGTACACACACATGCACATACGTACACATACACAGGCATGCACACACGCACAGACACATCAAAGCCGACTCGCACATAAACACACTTCCAGTGACACACAATATACAGTTACACACACACGAACACACACGTACACACGCACACACACACGCACACATACACACACATACACAAACATATACACATACACGCACACACAATTCCCCACCACCATTTATACACCCACAAATATGCATATCCCTCCTCTCTATATATATATACACCCTCACCACAGTTAAACAAAAACGGTGGAAGCAAGATTTACAAAGAAACAAAAAAACTAAACAAACAAAAACACAGAGACGCATAGAGATTCACACAGCTGCCGTATAACCAGAATACTGACACACACACATACATATACATACATGCACGTATACGCACATATACACGCATATACTCACAAACACATATACTCGCACAGACACATATACAAACACACACACATACACACAGACGCATATACACGTATATATATATTAGGTGTATATGGAAATATAGTTTCATAAGGGATCTGTCACGAAACTTTACGCCCGAAAGTCACTCCTGTAGCGATCACACCTAATAGAATATTAATTCTCTCTCTCTCTCTCTCTCTTTATCAGTACACACAGACACACACAGACACACACACAGACACACACACACACACACACACACATACAGAGATACAAATATACTGACACATTATACTCACTTCTTGATGCATGCATAGGCACACACATATATGTATACACAGACGCACACATATGTATACATACATACATACATACATACATACATATACATACACACACATATATACACGTATGTGTATTTACATATATTTATAGACGCAAATAGTCGCACTCATATTAAGATAGGCACAAAGCAAATCACACAGACACAAACACACACATGCATATATATATATATGTATATGCACACAATATCGTGAATATATTGTCGTCTAAATTATGCAAAAATGAAACCAACACTGACATCTCACTTTAACAGATATATTTACAAAAATTACATAAAATATTGTGAAATATTAAAGAGTAAATTTATTTAATAAAATCGCAATTGGCTTCAACCGCGGCCACGAGACTACTGCAGAATCTCCTGCAACTCCTCTGGACGGTCTCCTTGTTTAAGTTGGTGAATGCTGCCATAATTCCTTGCCCTCAGCTCATCTTTGGCGTTGCTCTCTCGCTCAGTTGTGCCCCACACCTAATAATATAGGGCGTTACAGTCTGTGGAGTTAGGTGGCTAGATGTTAGGGGTGACGTGGTCGCCGAAATTGTCTGACAGCCACGATTAGGTTCTCCTGCTTGTGTGGCATGGTGCAGTGTCCTGTTGCTAGATATAGGGTCTTCCAGCATCCATCCCCTTCACCCAGGGCAGCACTACCTCCACCAGGCACTTGATGTAAGCCTCCGTGTTGAGTGTGAGGCCGTGTGGGAAGATGAATGGAGGCATAACGTCCGTATCACTAGTGATCACTCCAAACAAACACCATGATGTTGAGCTTCATCACTCTCAGTACATGTCCTCAGATTGCACTGTCGTCAGATTCACACCCAAACACTCTGAAATGTTCTTATTGGAGCTGCCGGCGCGAATGCCAAGCAGTACAGCATGTCTTCTCCAAATGTCTGGCAGAATGAATCGCATTATGAAGGTGTTTCTTTCACAGGTGGTGCCCAACTGACCCTACTATTCTATGTAGGCGACAATACATAAAAAAAACAATGCCAATGTGCGATATTAAAAATATAAAATGGCGACAATATGCCCGTCGCACCCTGTATATATATATATATATATATATATATATATATATATATATATATATATATATTTATATCTACATATGTATATATACATATTTGCGTACAGTTACATACATATACACAAGAACGCACATACAGACATATATATATATATATATATATATATATATATATATATATATATATATATATATATATATATATATATATTTATATCTACATATGTATATATACATATTTGCGTACAGTTACATACATATACACAAGAACGCACATACAGACATATATATATATATATATATATATATATATATATATATATATATATATATATATAAATATATATATATATACATATACACACATATACGTATATAAATATGTACTTGTATATACGTATGTAGATTTCCACACGTAGATAAAGTCAGTCAGAAGAAGCATACACAAACAAGACCATACACACGTGTGCGCGTGCGCATACAACACTTCGTCATTTGCATACACTAATATATAGAAGCGTATTAAGAAAAGTGAAGATATTTACAGCTACACACACACACATACACATTAATAGAGAAACACTTTTACAGACACACGCACACACACATTTATACACACTGAGATACTCGGTGCTTATATATATTATTTCAAGTACATTTTCACACGGTAAACGAGAAAACAGTGAGAAATATTGTTTGAGGCAATCAATACTCCATTACAGCTTCTTTCTCTACTTTTTGCAATCATTCTTCACTGAACACCTGATTGTCATGATATTCCGTACTTGATTTTTCGAGTTGCCACCTCTTAAACGGAATCCATTCGTCGACAACGACACCAATTTTATACAGAAAGTGCAGCCTCCGTTGGTTAGATTGGACTTGTTAAAATAATCGTCAAATTAGCAGACTGAAAAATTTACTTCTTGTTACTTTCTTGCCAATAGTGTTTCCTCTGAAGGCAAATAAATGTATTTCTACTCTCTCACCTCTTCTCCTCCTCCACCTCCTCTTACACTTTCCCGCCTTTTCTTTCTCTCTCTCACCATATACATACATAATACATATATACAAACATATATATGTGTGTGTGTGTGTGTGTGTGCGTGTGTGTGTGTGTATATAACTGTACACATACACACACATATGCATATATATATAATATGCATACATTTATGTATATAGATGTGTGTGCGAATGTGTGTGTATATGAATAAGCCACACTAAATTTCACCTAACATAAAAAGAGAAAAAATATCTACTTTATTCATTTACTTTCACAACTGTGAGGATCTTGCTTCCACTAGTCAGCACACCCACCCTCCCCACATTTCATACCGATTTTACAAAATACTGCTAAGGTCTGTTATACTCGTAAAGGTAAAATAAAATTAGAAGGTTTTGACTGTAATGAAATCTATCAACACCACACACCCATCATAACCCGAATGCAAATGCACAAACTAGATCAGAAAATGGCTCTCATAAGAAATAGAACGTTAGTGCAGATTGAACAGTCGTTATGCAGTACAATTAAAATATACGTTGGGTTAGTCGTTAAAGCGCTTGAAGCTGGGTACACACTATACAGTCCAGCCATTCGTTTAGGTCTATAAATGTAAATATTTCATCCCTTTCTAAATATATTTGGCTCCTGAAAGAGAAGTTAGAGAGTAAGCCCACATCAAAATGGAATTTTGAGGCAAAGGCAACGAACGGGCTTTGAAGCCATTTTAGGTTTAGACAGGTTTTTCATGACAGACAATAATGGCCGTCTGATTTACCGAATATTCCTGATATTTAAGCAGATTGTAAATGCATTTGTTGAATAAATATAATTATAATATAAACGTTGTGCTGAGTAAATATTTCTTTAAATATCTTCATAGTTTAATTTTGGATATTAGAGCAGTGTTGATAGGTAAGGACTTCTCCCCGATTTTTGAAGCTGTTAGTAATTTGTAAACTATCAGTATACCGCGCTTGTGGTACTCTGTTTTTGCTTTCCAGCGTAAAGATGTGAAGAGTTTAAAACGAAAAGAAATCTGAAGACTAAATACGTCGTTAAATTTCTAAAGGAAGTCCAATGATGATAAAATATAATTGTCTGTGACACAATGCAGTGAAGAGGTGTCAGCTGTAACATAAACAAATTTCTGTTATGTTGTGTAACTCTTGTTTACTTTGGTTAGCAAGCAGTCAAAGAACAAATTCCCTTATGGTCTACCAACCATCCAGAAATAATAGTAACATCTACATCAAGTCACATCCTACGGTTGTATCCCTCGATCTTCTCCTTGAGTGCTGCCCTTATGACGCCGAGAACTTGATTATAATGCCATGTATACCTTTCTAGTATTAGTCTGCACTATATATATATATATATATATATATATATATATATATATATATATATATATATATATATATATATATATATATATATATATATATACATATATATATATATATATATATATATATATATATACACAGAAATATTTACATACACACATATGTAAATATATATGTATGTGTGTATATATATGTATGCATACATACATTTATACATACATCTCTCTCTCTATATATATATACATACACGCACACACATATGCATGCATATATCAATGTTATAGTATTCGGTATTTAGTTTCATAACAACATTGTAATATAAGAGAAGAATGTGGGTTTTGTGAGTGATGCTGGAAGAAGAAAAGTTTGAGACAAGATTGTCTTGCCGGTCTTTGTGTCTCTTCTTGCTTTGAGACGGAATCAATTAATTCCGGATTACGAAGTGGATGTGAAGGTTACAACATGGAGGACAAAAGTCTATTCTAATTCACTTGCAAGCATCACACACACACACATACACACACACATACACACACACACACACAGATACATATATATGTGTATGAGTGTATATATATATACTTATATATATATATATATATATATATATATATATATATATATATATATATATATATATATGCATATATATATATACATTTGTATATGTATGTATATATATATATATATATATAAATATATATAGTCGCAGAAATGGTTGTGTGGTAAGAAGCTTGCTTCCCAACTAGATGGTTCCAAGTTCAGTCCCACTGCATGGCACTATGGACAACAATTGAGCAAGCGTCTTCTACTATAGCCTCGGGCCGACCAAAGCCTTGTGAGTGGATTTGGTATACGGAAACTGGAAGAAGCCCGTAGTATGTGTATATATATATATATATATATATATATATATATATATATATATATATATATATATATATATATATATATATATATATATGCGGGTGTTCGGGCGCGCATGTGTATGTATGGACCGGTACGCTTACGCGAATACTATGGACATCTGACCTTGGTTACTGACAGAGATGCAATAGAGTTAATAATGTGCGATTTGGTCGCAAGAAATACGACGAAACTATTTGGTATCTCATAATAAACAGTATCACCAAGAAACAGCATAAATTAAGTATAACAGTGCTTGTGTTTTCTTAAATGGTCTACATGACTCTCCCACCATGTAATTTTTATTATAATATTTATCAGAAAACGTGTGAGAAGTCCCTTTAAAGTTTCGCCAAAGCCAGGTTTTTCAAACTATATGGAGTTTTAGAAACAAAGCATAATATAATCATGGATGCCATTTCTAACTGCCCACCCAGTTGGAAAAGCTAACCTTTGGCGAAACTTTGGACTCTCAACCCACATACATTTGACTTTATAACTTTATAACGTGTACTGAGTCAACGTCAAATAGGTTTGAACTTAAAACACGAAGAGTTGTAATTAGATACCGGATTGCATTTAATCCGGCGCTTTACCGGTTCTGCCACTTTCCTTCATCGATTGCAGGAAATATTATACAACAAGTTTAGTTTTATTTGCATCACTGTACAATCAAGTTGCATCTTCATTTATTTCGTAGGAAAAAAAAAATGATAAAAATGGCCTCAAGCTGAGATAGAAGCCAGCTTCCGACGATTAATAAACTTTCGGGAATTTGTAGAAATTTGATGTTATTTACTTGTCGAAGCGAAAAAGCAAAGTAGAAAAATAATTTCTAAGCGACATTTCACTTGAAGACTTCTTGTATTTCAGTTATTTGTTATTTAAATATTTCTTTCCGTCAGGAAAACGTGTCGAGAAAGATTTTTAATAATCTAACATAAAAGAGAACCGACACCAATAGAAATGGTTTCATTCTTAGTAATTACAGAGAATTTGACAATATTAACCGAATGAAGTTTTAATCTTCGTTTACCTAACGTTTTTCTAATAAAGTTTATTGCTGTTTCAATATTTACTTGGAGTCGTATTTTTTGCAATAAATATGGAATTTAGTGATACGACTGTGAAGAATAACCCAGACATGACTAGTCAAATACCAGACGGAGTCAGTCGATTAGTTTTCCTTGAATACAAGAATTAATTTTATATCTAAGTCTTTCTTTCTTGAAGTGTCCACAGAGAGAGGAAAGGATTAGTGAACCCGCGAAATGAACGGTTCTATCTTGGATCCTTCACAGCCGATTCCAAGAGAGAAGAATTCGACTTTCAGTACTTGACCAGTTCTTTATCGACTGATGGAATAAAAGGAAAACTTGAGACCTCGGTACGATTTAATCCCAGAGCCTAGCAGGTCAAAACAAATACAACACAGTATTCTCTCTGACGCTCTACCGACTCTGCCAAATTCCCTCCATTGACGCTAAACCAAATAATTACTAAGGAACATGACAAATAAATAAATAAATAAATAAATAAAAATAACAACAGTACCACGCCTTACCATTTCTAATTTAGTTGTTGCCAAGGGGACGATTTTGTTCAGGTTCAGTCCATTATGCCGCTTTGGACAACCAATAATTTTCCTGGCACAACTTAGAGACTTGTTGGAATACAAAGATTCTTATCGATGTGAAACGAAGTCGTCATCAGTTGGTATTGACAAGGGAGGTAAATCATGTACACCTTTTTCCTAAAAGTGGATTATTCATTGGTTGCCATTTCTAGCAGATAGAATGACAACATAGACGCTACTTTGTCTCCGTGAATTAGTGTCAATTTGGGTCTTGATTTCTTCTGAAGAACTGACGTAAAATCAAGAATCATCTGTAGGATTTTTGGGTGTAGGATTTTGACTTAAATTTCAAAAGTTTTTACAAGAACAGTTCCTCTTTTAATCAGTGCAAGAAATTTGAAACCCTAATTCTAATTATCAATTATTAATTAACGTCTTAAATTTAGAACTATACAGAAATCGATCTGCATTAAGACTATACAGATATCGATCTACATTTTCTTTCAATCATTCACAATAATTTGAACAGCATTCAGTGACAGAGACTTTTGTGTTAAGATACCATGTGATAGAGTACAAGAGTACAGTATTATACTCCTATGACATATGAGGGAGAGAGAGAGAGAGAGAGAGAGAGAAAGAGAGAGAGAGAGAAAGACAGAGAGAGTACAGTTATATTCTTCTGTAACTGTTTCTCGTTGTTCTAACTTCACTCAGAACTGTTAAAAATTCTCAAAGAGATTGGACTGCCATCATTGGCTAGCTCTCATTCGACCAGCGTTAGTTGTGGCGATGGATTTTCAGATAATCTTCGTTTATTCTCATAGAGTTAATCAATTCTCACACAATGGAGGAATTTTAATGAAGTTTCGAGAGAAAGCTGTATTTTGTTCTGATCTGTAACACAATAAACTTAATTATTAAGAATTTTACAAAATTTTTACATAATGAGTAAATTAAAAAAAAAAAATTATTCAGCGAATATTTCTCAGAATAAATTAATTCATACACACGATGGCTGCAAGTTAGAACAGCTATTAACCACAGCCGCCTAACCACAGATATAGTTTAGTTACAGAGCCAAAATCGATTCGGCATAAGAAAGAAGAAACACTCACATACCAGTAATATAATCGTGCCTAAAACTGATGTTACTCAAGCTTATTCATAATAAATAGTGACATAATTTTCAGTGAATTTCTTATGATATAACACAGAAAGTTGTTTGCATACTTCAGTTATATGAATACGTATATTCTAGACGATATTCAGAAATATTCTATAAGACTAACAAGAAAGTCTAAACTCAATGACAGTTGGTAATGAATATGCTGCCGATTCGAATATTAGCCAGTCTTGGACGGTTTCCCCCTTTTCAAAGTTAAAGAAAAACAGAATACCTTAGATTATTACGGATATATGTAAGCGTTGCTGCTAAAATACATACATACATACATACATACACCATATATGCATATATTGCACATATACCTATGCATACATACACACGTATACTTACTCTGATATACACATACATATGCATATACATATGGATATATACACATGCTTACATTATAGACTTGTAGCACAGTATTGTCTAAATATGTGACACAATGTTGCCGTTACAGGCTTCTGAGACGGTGTTGCCGTAACAAACATAAGAGACAATGCACGTATGAGACAGTGTTACACACACGGAAGGCAGTGTTGTTGCTACACACACGAGGGACAATTCAGTTGTGAGATAAACACACGGATGAACATTATAGAAACACATTAAACCACTGTTTACATATGTTTCTCTCAAATCACACTAAAAACTATCTGGAATGATAAAAAATAAAACTACAATAGCAAAAGGAAAATTAAGTAAAATAAAAATGGAAAACACGGTGCGGTGTATGATATGTTAAGTGTGAAAATAAGATGGAACAATCACGGCTGGAACGTCTTTGATTAAAATGTTACTCAATGAGAACTGACAGGGTTCTAAACTACAATAACAAGAAACTGTCGTTTGTTGCAGAACTATTTTGTAGCATTCACTGTTACACACCATCAACTTCTGTTCTTTCCTTTCAAATACTCACCTTTATTAAATCACCTACATTCTACCTCTGCTCTCTCTCTCGTATCTGTGTGTATGTGTGTGTGTGTGTGTGTGTGTGTGTGTGTGTGTGTGTGTGTGTGTGTGTATGTGTGTGTGTGTGTGTGTGTGTGTGTGTGTCTGTCTGTCTTTCTGTCTCTCTCTTTATCTATCTTGGCTGTTGTCGTTATCGTCTGCGTAAGTTTAAACAATTTCTCGTATTTATAAATGTTTGTTTATTTTGAATTTTTGTCAATACTTAGTTAACAACATCAGGTTTCGTGTGGTTGAATCGGTCTTCCGAAAATCCCCAACCTGCCGGTGTATTTTCGCTTTTTAAATTTCATTTTAAAACTTTTTTTTCAATCTGTCCTGAATAATGGAGAACTTGTCTGATGCTCATTGCGTTCCCTTGTCCTATTTAGACATTAATTTCCCTGCATTGCCGAACACTGTAGGGAAGAGAGAAAACATTGAATCTCTCTCTCTCTCTCTCTCTCTCTCTCTCTCTCTCTCTCTCTCTCTCTCTCTCTCACACACACACACTGACAACAGGGTCCCAAGCAAGCAAGTGGGGGAAACCAAAGGAAGAAGACTGAACACCATATATATACTTCGCCTCTGTATCTACTTACTAATTCCTCCATCTTAAACACAGACTTTCTTCTGTCTGCTCAATCCTTCACCTCTGAAACAGAAACATCCGCTGCCATGACGGTGCGCTGTTACAAACAGCTCACAGCAACAACACAACAACGACAACAACAACAACGACAACGAAAACGACGACGACGACGACTGAAACAAACTGAACCGTTTTATTCAGTTTTTCCAACTCAATAATATCGAACCGGAAACAGATTACCTTCTGGACAAAAGTTATTCTCCCGAAAATCAGGAATTGGTAAAATACAAAACATAGACTCTTTGTCGTCGCCGTCGTCGTCGTCATCGTCGTCGTCGTCGTCGTCGTCGTCCTCCTCCTCCTCCTCCTCCTCCTCCCCCACCGCCTCCACCTTCAACATCACCATCACCACTATCACTAGGACCAACACCACCAGCACCAATATCAGCAGCACCAATATCAGCAGCTTCACCGCCGCCGCCACCGCCGCCGCCTCCTCCTCCGCCCCGCACCACCATAAATTAATTGAAAGAGAAAATAAAAAAAAAACAAACATTGGAATCCAAAACGAATATTTTTAGTGAAATAATTAGAAATTCCTATTTGGAATTAAAATGAGAATTTAGTTTATTTAATCCCAAACGTAATTCTATAATTAAAGCGCGGATTAAGCGAGGGGGATTCATCTCGCGAAGCTGGTGCTTATTATCGGGGGCCGAAAACAACCAGCGTTGAATGTATAGACAATCAACCATCGCAGCAACACACACACACACACACACACACACACACACACGTCTATACACATTCTCGTATATAGTCACAATCATGTAAACAACTATATACTTGTACATTTACAATTACGTGTATAGGTATACACATACATCTATGCTGAGGCTTATTTACGCACGCCCACGTATGTATTCATACGCATACATATATATTACCCACCGATACGTACACACATAGAATCGCGCTTATACACACACACAATACACATATATGTATGTATATATCTCACACACATTCAAACAAATATGCACATATACATAGGCTCACGTATAGTTATGTACACACAGACAAAAACACTCATGAACTATTATGTACATATACACATGCACGGTTATATACGACGTCTGATCAGTAAGCATCGGCACTGTTGCCATAGTAACGAAGCTAAAGCACGCAGGATAAAGCCGCTTGGCACCGACTGACCTTGAACTCTGCTGTTCATGCGCACTCAGTTTTAATGTTCTAACTCACTTCCGCTGTTCACAGCAGTGCTTGGAAGGAAGGTGTGTAGCGTGTGATCGTCGCATTGACCACGTAAATGCACACTCTTGTATAATTAAGTTCATATATACAGACCTACACCCTCATATACACACGCACACATAATACAGGCACACATATGCACACACACACACATACACATAATACAGGGACAAACATGCACACATAATACTGGCACACACATGCACACACACGCACACACATACACACACACATATACAACTTTTTTAAACGTTGTTCCCCGCCCACATGTTTCCCGTCCACATGTTTCCCCTCCACATGTTTCCACATGTCTTTGAAGTTTTTTCTTTCTTAAACTTTCTCCCCTCAAATATCCCTCAAAAACCAAATCTTTGCTCAACCGATTTTTACAATTTCCTATTTCAACAGATTAAAGAAGGGTCAGAGGTTTGTAGCCGTTGCCGTCCCTCCCAATCCCGGATTAGGCCAAAAGTAATCATCACGGATCGGATAAACCGTCCATTTTGCAGGGTTCCAGTAATAGGCGCGTGGCTTAGTGGTTAAGGTATTTGGCTTACGATCGCAAGGTCGTGAGTTCGATACTCGAGCAAGACACTTTATTTCACGTTGCACCAGTCCACTTAGCTGGCAAAAATGAGTTTTACCTGTATTTCAAAAGGGGTCAGCCTTGGTGCATTCTGTATCACGCAGAATCTCCCTGGGAATTGCGTCAAGGGTAGGCGTATCTGTGGAGTACTCAGCCACGTGCATGTAAATTTTACAAGCAGGCTGTTCCATTGATCGGATCAACTGGAACGACGGAGAGCAAGAAAAGAAAGGCCTTCGTAACATGGAGAAAAAGTGGGGTTGGGGTTAGTAAACGGCATTGTAAGGCTTTTCCTCACCCTAAAGAGCTGTACGAAATACTTTCAACAGAGGGGAGCCTAATAGAGACATCTAGATGACAGAGGGTGGTGTTAAACCGAGCAACGGCCGGAGTGCTCGATGCCACTATATTACTGGTAGCATTTGTATCAACCCAATCTCAATTCGAACTCAAAACATTTGGTGATATAACTAAAAATGACGAAGTAGTGTGAGACATCGGTATTTCCGCCATTGTCACAGATATAGACTGAAGTATTAAGTACATCGGCACAGTGTTGTACTCCCCTCGCCACCACCACCACCACTACCACTACCACCACCACTACCACCACTACTAATCGCACGCACACACACACACACACACACACACACACACACACACACTAAAAAAGAAAAAAGAGAAATGAAAGAAATTCAATTAGATCTGTAAAAACATTTTAGTATATATCAGAATGTATATAAAGTTTATACACACACACACACACACACACACACACACACACACACACACACACACACACACACACACACACAGAGAATAGTTTTCAATAATTTTTGTATTGAAATTCCTTTTTCGAGTGTTGGTTTCCAGTTTTTTCTTTTGAATTACAGATTTTTTTTTCTTTAGAATTGTTATTAATTTTCTCCTGCAGCTCTTTGGAAAAATCGCTGTGGTATAAAATCGTATTTGTAATGAATATAGTAGAGTAGCAGAGGCGGTAGAGTACAGACTACTCTAACTAAATGATGTAATGTTGGAGAGATCATAGTGTACCCTAAATAAATATCTTCAACTGTTTACTTACGGTCTTTTACGACCTTGTATTTTGATGAGGTCTCCTTGTATCTTCACCTCCACCTTCTTTATCCGGATTACAATTTTGCATTTATACCAATAATACTTGGAGTATTTAGTTTTGTAAGTAAATGCCTAACTCTCAGTCTGGATAAGCTTGGATTTTCAGAAAAAGAAATCAACCAACTCATTCACATATTACAAATACAATCTGTAAGCGGAAGAGTAAAAATATGCAAGACTTTTCTCAAGTTTAAAATGTGACATTATTTTCGTTATCTACATTCCAATAATAGAGCTTTGTACATTTGTTAGAAACCAGCTCCTTCTTCAGAGGAAGAATTTAAATGGTTAAATACCGAAGAGGCGTACATACATACATACATACATACATACATACATACATACATACATATATACATGCATAGGTACATGGCTAAGTGGCTAGGATGTTGCACTAACGATCGCGAGATCATGATTTCAATTCCTGCGCCATGTGGTGCGTTGTGTTCTTTAGCAAAATACTTCATCTTATCTTGCTCTGCGATCACTTCGACACCTGATGCGTGGCACACTGTGCCCCTGTTCAGAAAACGTCGATTTGATGGATGGAGTGAGCTTATGTGCGGCACAAACATTTGATCACTCTAAGCAAATCATTTGTGTAAATCGTTCAAGGAATTGCAGAATTGTCTTTCTTGGAATACGAGAGACTGTTTGTCTATCTGTCTGTTTATCTGTGTTCTGAATTCAGATAAGTACCAGCCATATACTCGCGTCCATTCTATTGTCTGTGGTCTTCCTATGTAAATTGAGTCAATGGATACGTTGATGAACCAGCAAGGCAGCCACTAATTGGCTATTTGATCGGTTAGAAATAATACCTAAGTGTACAGTATTACAAATGGAAGGTTACGTTAACAGGGCAATCCCAGATACTTCAGAAAAAGGACGAAACGCTTGTGGTTAGTACGTTTTCTAAATCATGTCTGTTTGTTCTTGGCTGACCTTCAGGGCTAAACAACATCCACAATAACAACCCCTATTTTCTCTAAAACAAGGCAATGGAAACAGAAACATTCCAATGTGAAATTGAATAACTATTTGGTTACTGATTACACTAAACATCCATTTAATTTCATCGTAATATACATAGCACACGCACAAGCACACACATACACACGCACGCGCACACACACACACACACACACACACACACAAACACACACACGCATGCACAAGATGACAACAGAAACACACACGGGCACACGTACGTACATACAGACAGACAAACACACAGAGACAGACACACACATACACAGACAGACAGACACACACACACACACACACACACACACACACACACACACACACACACACACACACACACACACATACACACACACCAGACGCGCACTCAGAGAAAAACTAAAAGAACTCTGTTTGAAAAATATAAAATATTCTTTTAGAAATTTAAGTATATATTTCAGATCTTTTATGTTTTTTTTTTCATTTGATTTTCAGTTTCATTGAGATTTTATTGGTTTTACACATTTAATTTCAATTTTTCATAATTTTTCCTATTTCGTTAAAATCACTCACAGATATTTTTTCATACACCAGCAAATTCGATAACATGTGATTTCCAGAATATACATACATACATATATTAATATATATATATATATATATATATATATATATATATATATATATATATATATATATATATATATATATATATATACATACATACATACATACATACATACATACATACATACATACATATATATGTAGATATTTCTATATGTATGCATGAATATGTGCGTGTGTGTGTGTATATTGTCAATGGCGGTGATGCAGCTGAACCGCTTTCGTGCACATCAAACATTGGCAGATTAAAATTTCTCCATCTTATGTTTTGATTTCGAAACGCATCGAGGTTGTTGACTGAGACTTGTATCGATCCGGTATCGATCAAAGCAACATTAATTATTATGTAACTATCAGTGCAGCGATACGTTCAATTCGGTTCAATCAACGAGGCTAGCTTTTACCTTTTCCTGACACAGTCTATCTAGGATTACACTATCCATTATCTCATTCCTTTCTCCAGAACAGAACTGGATTCGGTTCAACCCACGGCATAATTCTTTATTAAAAATTTGAGCCATTTCACCGAAGTCCAAATTTAGTGTGGGATAGTTTTCGTTTTGGCAAGGACCGCTGGGCTTAGCTTCACATCGCTGCAAGCAGAGAGAGGGAGATTGTGACGTGCTTTCAGTCACGTGGTTTAGACTGCTAACGGCACCGAAAGCAACACAAATGTGTGAATTTGAAGTATTCCAAGTTGGCTGATGTCCAGTTTATTTTGGGAAATATTCTAATAAATTCGAAATAAAATATAGCAACAAATTCCAATGTGCGCACCAGGACACGAAGCAAAACAAAAACTGAAGTTTGAAGAAAAAAAAAAACAAAACAAAAAAACAGAACTACCAGAGTCCAGAGATCGAAGTTATGGAAGTCTTGAGGTGGAGAGAAAAGAAGAAAGTAGAAAGGAAAAAAAAATTGGAAATATTGGTGGATGGGAAGTTTAACGTGAATTCATCGAAACTTAGATAATAAAATAATAACACAAGAAGTGATTAAAACTAATTATTAAAAATGACAATATTAATGAATAATGACAGATGGATAATGACAAATAACACTCTTTATTTAAGAGTGAACAACTGGCAAATTTATTGTTTCTCAAGAGAAAACATATTTGAATAAGATGTCACTTTCTATAAAAACAGACTTTACGAAATAAAACATCGCAAAACGAAAATACACCGATCAATACTGAATAAACAATAAACAAATAATAATACAATAACTACAATAACAATACAATATTGAGAAATATGTTAATAGTTGTTAATTGAGAGAAATTCGTTAAAAATGTTGTTGTTTGTCTGAGTTGGCCACACAATTTCGTCAATATTTATGGCATTTTAAAATGTTTTAAAACAAGAGAATATTAGATAGCAGAATGGGTAGAGCGCTTCTTTGAGTGATGAGGTATTTACTTAGATCTTTTTAAGTTCTTGGTTCAAATCACACACACAGACACACACATATAATTCATATATTTCATAAAAGTGTTCGGTATTCGAGAGTATATACGGATGATGTCAAAGAAGCCAGTTTATATAATTGTGAAAGGCATATGAAAGTTGTGAAAGATCTTCTTGAAGCTATGAACTATCAAATACAGATTTGGGATATATATATATATATATATATATATATATATATATGAGAAGGTGAAACAATACCGAAACCTTTCCATTGTTTTCACTAGTTTGTTGAAATGATTAAATCGACTTCAGTCAACTTTTCTGAATTATCCAAAAATTCCGATCAATTAATCTTATTGCAGTTATTTAACTTTTAGATTCTAAAAGCGGAACTATCTTTTACCAATTGCTTCAACAACCTCACGTGTTAGATGTAAGACTCTACTTTTTGGAAATGTTTTTTTGTTAACGAAACACGTCGCGCGCGTCATGCCTACTTCTACACCTACGCCATCTGTTGAAAGAATTATCTTATTACAAAAGATTATCATTGATTAAAAAAAAACATTAAAAAACTGAAAGTGTCTTCTAAGCACCGAGGTTTCCTGTCAACCAGTATCCATGTCATGAAGAGGATGAGCGATAAATTTCTCACTCGATGCTACACCTGTTTATCTTTGAGAATATTTCCTGATAATATCATTCAAATGAGAGTTTGGCGAGTGTGGAATAGATATTCCCTCTTTCAGATAACAGCCCAACTTATTTCCTCTCTCTTTTACTTGTTTCAGTCAGCAGACTGCGCCCACGCTGGGGCAGCGCCTTGAAGGATCTTTTTAGCTGAATGAGTCGACCCCTGCACTTATTTTTTTCTTTAAGCCCGACACTTATTCTATCGGTCTCTTTTGTCGACCCGATAAATTACAGGGCCATAAACATACCAACACCGGTGGTCAAGCGGTGGTGGGGGTCAAGCACACACACACACACACACACACACACAC
>NC_142939.1:67704081-67721581 GCF_046866305.1 Octopus bimaculoides
TTGGATGTCATTGGATGTCAGAGAAAAGGTAGACATTCGGCTCTCAAATAATATTAATTGATATTGACTATATATTATTTAACCATATGAGCTCCTGCACCCCACCACCCAATCCAAATAGAAGACAATATTACTGTAGGCACCGAAGGTGGCGAGCTGCTAGAATTATAAGCACGACGGACAATAGATGTAAACGACCCATCCTCTTACCCCAAATTGCTGATATTTGAACCTAATTTTTTGTTAAGAATGTGTGCCATTTAATTGTCTTTTATGTTTGGTCTAAAGAACAGATTATATCATATCAAAGCATTTTCAATACGCGTTCTTCAATGTAATGTCGGTCGTGTTGTCTCGGTATTATTCCATTTGTTATCTATTCAAAGGAAGCACTACATTTTTTGAAACGGTCTCCTAAGAAGCTGATCTGCTGGAATACTTTGTTCTTGATTGTCTTTACGCAATGTATTCTCGAGTTAATGAAACTGCGTTGTGACACACGCGATATCATCTAGTCGAACAATATTGTCTTCATTTACAACTTGCATTGACATCCTTGAGTAATTGCACCAACCGGTGATACATTTTACATTATTTGATCTTAGAAATTTCCCCAAATGAAGTGAGAAGCACCAATTTATGTTGACATTTTTCATTTTGAGCAGCTCGTGAAATTTATGGCCTGTTTGGAAGTTTTTGTTGATTGGCAAGTAGAAATCTTTTTACATCCGAAGGTTTTGACATTCTTTCTGGTTAGAGTCGAATAGAAAAGAAAATATAATCTGATGCAACCTGTTATTTATCACGAATGTCAAATTCCGTATGACAAGACACTTCCTCTCTTCAAGCAGCGCATGTGCATTGAAAAGCCATAGAGTTTCATTTAAGTTATTCAATAAGAACAATGTCAAAATGAATTAAAGCTCCTTACTCAATATGACGTAAGTCAGCAGAGGAAAAAATGAGTTAAAACTGGCCATCATACCTTTAACAGTGGATCATTGAACTCATTTGTTTTCGTATTTCATGTTATTTACTGTTGGTGACGTCCTGTATCAATATTGTCGTCCGATGCTCGAAATGAGGACTAGCTACACAGCCGACAACTGATGAAGAGTCGTTCTTTATGTTACTTGTCGTTTTCCATTTGTTTCTCTCGTTCTTTGCGTATTGAACTCATTTATTTTCGTATTTCATGTTGTTTACTGGCGTCCTCTACCCATATATATGCATATATATATATATATATATATATATATATATATATATATATATATATATATATATATATATATATATATATATATATATACATATATATATGTACATATCTGTGAAAACGTTTGCCAATAATATTTGTTGACAATGAATAAATTCTAGGAGATAAGAGGTAAACTGAAGGCATAAGAAAACATTATTCTTTTTATAACAAAGATATTTCACGTGCATTGGACTATTGAATTCTTAGCTATAACATACGGGTCTTTTACATACTTCCAGACAGTTGTTTAACGATAAAAGCAAAAAACAATAAAAAATGCTGCCGGCAAATATATTCAACGAATTTGAGAAATAGATAGAGATGAGACAGTATTAGAGAGTTTTAAGAAATTCCATTTAAGCTTAATGATCATTTACTTTGCAAATTAATATGCAAGAATAATAAAATTAAAAGTAAAATAGACATAAAAAAAAAGAATGTTGAACAAATATCTTAAATTAACCATTTTAATGGGTAGCAGCACTAAATAGGGTTCGTTTAAAGGTCATCGCTATTAGTGAATATAGAAGATTTTTATATATCGCTTTCGGTTACAATTATACATATTTGTTACTAACAATTGCTTGTCTCAACAGACTCCTGATCTTGCTGGTAGTCGTTCGTATTACAGTCAGCTAAAGAAAAATATCCGGTTGCCGAGGTAGAAGCCAAAGCTAAGTTACCAACACAGGATACAATAGGCTAAAATATATAGAATGGCTTTGTTATGTTCACATGAAACTCGAGTCGTCGAAAGAAACACAGAATCTCTCGTTACGCTATATTGTTCCGGAAAATACTAAGAAAGAAAAACACAGAAAAGATATGGTTTCGTGAAGTAATGAAATAGTTGGATCGAAGTTCAAATGTATGGAATTTTGTTGATTCTTTTTCTTCTCTTCCAGCTTTGCAGACATTTTTTGTTGTTATAGCTATTTTATGATTTGATGTTTTATGTTATTTAAAAATTCTTTTTCGTCATAAAACATGCCTGCATTCCTCGCATCGGTACCGACATTGCATAATGACTATGGCATTATTTTAGTTGGTTAATATTGTTGCTTTGAGAAGTTGCTAACCAAGTTATTTAGATATGTTAGGTTCTATTGGAACCTACTGGAATCTACTGGAAAATAGAAATTCGGTGGTCGGGCTGATATGTTTAATGTTGTATGTGTGCTCCAGCATGGTTATATAGAGTGTTCCAGACAGATACAATTTCTATGGAAGAAAAGGATTTGTGTATTATTTTCCCCATCATTTGGAAGAAAACCGCAGTAGAAGTGGCCAAAGAAGGTGTAGAGAGTAAAACCCTTATAAACTACAAAATTAAACCAACGAAATTGGTAGGAAATAATTAAAAACCTTGAAATTAAAGACTTACTTTCATAATCTGTCCGTCAATAAGATTGCGTCGGTACAACTGGCCTAGGAAAATTAAGATTAATCCCCCCCCCTTCAATTATTGTTTGGCTCTCTTCCTCAGTTTCTTTCTTTCTTGTTTCTTTCCCTGCCAAAGACGGTAACCGAAAGAATTTATAGCGCTAATCTCAGAGAGAGAGAGAGAGAGAGAGAGAGAGAGAGAGAGAGGGAGAGAGAGAGAGAGAGAGAAGGAGAGAGAGAGGGAGAGAGAGAGGGAGAGAGAGAGAGAGAGAGAGAGAGAGAAATAGATACTAAGAAAGAAAGAGGGGGAGAGTAGAGAGAGGGGCAGAAAGAGAGCGAGAGGGAGTGGAAGACAGAAGGAAGAAGAGAGAAAGATCGAATGACTTTATGTGGTCGCTCGGCCTTTTAGAAATAACAGCTAAACCTTCAAATTACATTTCACTCTCTTGAAAAAAGACGTTGGATAATGTGATCGTGGATTCCCAGAACGTAAGCCAAAAAACAGAGCTTCGTTGAGCATAGATCTGCCTGGGGAAGAATGACGCGGATTAAATAACAACACTAGCAGTGGCAGCAGTAGCAGCAGCAGCAGCAGCAGCAGCAGCAATAAAAATGTAAATATTTCTCTTATAATTTTGATATTGATCTCCTCCCTTCTTCTAATTTAAAGTTAAATTTTGGTATAAAATGGTGCCAATGGAGCAGACTTTAAGACATCACCAATACTTTTACTGTTTCAAAGATGTCTTGGCTACAATGTCACTAATTATACTGGTGAAAGGAAATGGGTAACTACGCTGTCTGGTAATTTCCATGTCATTCAAAGGAACCAATGACACAACCATATTATGGTTTTAAAATTGAATTATAGTACCAGGTTGGCTTACTGGCAAATGGCCTTTGATCTGTACATCTTCACTCGAAATGAAAGTCATTTAAGTTTAAGATAACACATTTATTCGAGCGAAAAGCAAGATTATCTGAGTTTCATACCTTCCTGTAGGCCGTTGTTGGTGTATGTATGGAATGAAAGTTTTGGAAAGGTAATCGGTTTCGAAACTAGAACGCAGTTTCAGTATTCTACTTGTTTATCTATAATCAACGAGAAATGATTTTCATTTTCATGGATATGGCTATTGCGTAGTTGAGAGCCGAATACTGACGCAGCAAGATGTCTGACAACAATGGATATGATCCAGGAACCATTAGGTCTGTCTTCATTTCAGAATCTACACACTTAACTAAAAAAGGCCTACTCATTTTTGATATGAATATAGAGTAAGAAGAAATTTCGTATGCATGTGCCAGCACCAGTATATACGTTTGTATCTAGTGGCACAATAGCAAAACTACGTATGTAAATAGCAAAACTACGTATGTAAATAGCAAAACGACTGTAATATTATAATTGTAAATGGTGGCTTCACAGAGAAATTACGTCTGGATGTAGCGGCATCATTGCGAAAATTACGTCTTCAAATAGGAATATCATTGCAAAATTGAGTAGCAGTACCATTGCGAAAATGACATCGGTACGATGAAGAACCACAATAAAATTGCGGATCTAAGCATAGGTATCAATTCCATCTGCAGAAATGGAATCACTACAAAGTTACATCTTGTATTAGTGACATCAGAAGAAAGTTAGGTCTGCATGGTTGTGAAAATTACATTTATACTTAATGGCAATAAAGCAAAATAACGTCTGTAAATGGCAGTTCTATTGAAAAACTTCGTGTGTAATTAGTAACAATAAAAGTACGTCTCAATTATTAGAAACAATATGAAGGAAATATCGTCTGTAAAAAGCGAAACCGGAACAATATTACGTCTGAAAGTGGCGGAAAAATTTCGTCTGTTGGTGGCGGTAAAACTATAAAATTTGCACCTGTAAATTATGGCATCGCACTAAAATTCGTGTTTAAGTAACGGCAAAATTACAAGCGTAAATAGCACCGTCATGGTGGAATTTGAACTCAGAGCGTAACGGCAGACGAAATACTGCTAAGTATTTCACCCGGCGTGTTAACGTTTCCGCCAACTCGCCGCCGCTTTGATTATAATTCTGCTTAGTAAGGAATGACCTGACAACAACAACAGCAACAACAACAATAACCCTAGCATTTTCAAGCAATGCCAAAACATTATTATTCCTAGTGATGAGGTGGTGAAGCGGCAGAAATAGAAGCAGGCTCTCATTACATTTGTATTCTGCGTGTAAAAGCTGCAGCTGGAAGTCAGCTTTGCATTTCAATAAGCAAAATCACGTGATAGCATCACTTTAATCAACTACATACCCCTCTGCATCGTTTATGGTTATGGCCGGAAGTCGATGTCAGCCATTTTCATTTCTACTGATTAAAAAAGCAAACACGTTCCGCAAAATGTTTCGAGCCAATGCGGGAACGGCTGAACACGTGATCTGCTACAGTTAACCAAATTTCCATCAAATCACGACTTTCTTTCGTAAGAAAAGTGAAACCGCGGTCACATTTTATAATGTTGTCCAAGGTACACTATGTGCAAAAATAAACGAGAAAATGGAGGGATAATCACAATTGGAGCTCCTTCAATTAGGGGATACTCTGGGGCTAACAAATGAACCCCCAAAACAACAACACCACCACTACATCAACAAAAAAGAACATTAACACCACCACGACCACCACCACTGCTACCATCACCGCATCTACAACACGAATACCAGCACAATGACACCAACACTACAATCAGTAACAACAACAACACCAACACATTTATTGCAGTCTCCCTGAGTGCTAGAGACAACAGCTAAATCTCTCTCAAATAAAAACTCAGACCTAATAACCCAATGCAAGATCTAATGATAAACCTGGTCCTAGATGCATTACGTTTGAAAGTAAGGTTATGGCTGAAACACCTAATCAAAAGACTGCTTGATCTCAGAAAAGACCTGGGGTTAAACAATAACAACATCAATAACAGAAACTTTATCAATTATACAAGTAAAATATTGAAACCATATTAATTTCTCTTTCGGCATTTTCTCCCCTTCGTTCTTTTTTTCTTCTTCTGTGGTTCTTGTGTTTTCTTTTCGGCTGCTTTCGCTCTTTTAACTTCTTTCATCTTTCTCTTTTCCTCGTTCATTCACAGCTTCATTCATTCATATATTTATTATCTTTAACACTATGTTTCATTTTTTCCACCAAGTTTCTTTCTTTCTTTGTTTCAGTCATTTTATTCTTTTTGCTTTCAGTAATTTTCTTTCTTCCATTCACTCATTTCCCTTCTTCCGCCATTTTAATTTCTTTATCATTTCATCTCTTTTATACTTTTAAGCTACCCCCTCCTCTCTCTCTCCCGTATCTTTCTCTCTTTCATTTTGTCCCTATTCTCTTCAACCTCTTCCCATCGACCACAAACCAGCAATATCTCACAATAAACCATCAACTCTCCATTATGCACTGACGTCTACAATACACCGCCAAAACGAAATATTAAATGAATAACTATTACCTCCAAGGTCATTTTATTTACTGTCAAAACACATTTTCATTAATGCAACCATTATTTCTAGTGTGCAGCACTTAAATTTAACGATCACATATCTTTCACAAAAACTAATCAGCTAATGGCTATTTCTAAATTTTTAATTATTATACTTTTTTGATGCCATGTAATATCGTAGTAATTCATATCTCTATAAAGTCAACGCCACTATGTTACCTAAATTCCAGCTTTAATTAAATATTGCAGCGCTTTGACCTTTGATTAATAATGCTAAAAAATAACATTTGAAAAAACAAAGCAAAAATACAAATATAATTTCTACCTGTGTTTTTCTGAGTGAATTCTAAAATAAAATATTTCTTTCTTTTCTGTATATGTACGAACATTGTTAAAATACACACGTAGACAAATTTATACATACATACCGAGATGTGGTAAGAGCGACGAAACCGTTTTGCACGCACTCGTGCAGTGACCAACCATTTCCAACCTGTGGGCTTATGTCGACCGACTGCTGTCACGTGTGGGACGAGTCGGTTTATCAGCCGAGTCTATCGTCAATATTGTCACGCCTGCTTCCTTCAAACGGGAAGGAAGAGCTATTTTCATTGTACTTGTGGCTGTCGCGAAAGAATGTATCTGGTGGACGCGTCTGAAAGGATTAGATACAAACATTTTCCTCTCTGGTCAATCTCTCATCAACTTCTTCAAGTGTCGCTTGAAAAAGAAGGTGAGAGTAGAGAGGCAAGCAGCGAACTTTTCAAAAAAAGATGGGTGAATGTAGTAAGGCTGACACGTGTGAATGACGAAGCCACCTTGAGCATAATCCTATGAACCGGAAAAAAAGCAAAGAATTAAAAACAGAGAGTTACTTACTTGTAAATAAATGTGTTAATATGTGACATTATTGCCCGAGGTTACTGCGGTCTTTTCGTAGGTTTTCATTTCCATTTTTGGGGAACTTTATGTGTAATACATCGACTTTCTTTTATATATCCCAAACGATTTCGATTCCTTTTGATCGTTATCCCTATTTTTAAAAAAATTTTTATTTTGTTTTCGCTTCCCTCGAAAAGAAAAACTCTACATTGTATTTGTCCTCTCTGTGTTCAGCCATGTGTGACCAATAAAGAAAGTTTATCTATCTATCTATCTATCTATCTATCTATCTATCTATCTATCTATCTATCTATCTATCTATCTAAACACACACATGCATACACACATACACACACAAACATACACATATATGTGTGTGTGTGTGTGTGTGTTTGCGAGCGCTCATTGTATTCGGCTGTAACAACACTAAATCAAATTCAAGATTTCAAGTATATTATTTTGCTGGCAAGTTTTGCTAATTTTACAATTTCGTTGTTCAACTTTTATCTTAAAGCAAGTTGAAAATTGTGCTTCGTCTTTAATAA
Source organism: Octopus bimaculoides (assembly GCF_046866305.1). Taxonomy (NCBI): domain Eukaryota; kingdom Metazoa; phylum Mollusca; class Cephalopoda; order Octopoda; family Octopodidae; genus Octopus; species Octopus bimaculoides. Next base: position 67,711,639 of record NC_142939.1, read on the forward strand.
TGTGATCGACCAGTTCTCTGCCTTACTTAAAACGGTTATTCAGATATAACAAGCAGTTGGTGAATAAGTCCTGGTATACCTTTTCTATTAACATTATTTCATACGCACATACACACACAGCTCTTCCATTTACACACACACACACACACACACACACACACACACACACACACACACACACACACACACACACACACACACACACACACACACACACACACACACATATTTATAGGAACAAGTTTTCTTTCAGGCATTTTATATTAACACCATGGCAATATTCCAGTTTAATAAGAATATGAAGTGGTGTTGGCTTCTGAATTGCATCATTTTTAGTGGGCGGCTTTATATCTGTAGACTTTTACCGCCAGAATTTGGCCGTTAGGTTCCACGTCATCAGACACATGTTTTGATAAGCGTTACACATCATCAGTCACGTGTTTATATTGTTTGTAATGTGTGTATGTTGTTTGTGTGTTTATTTCAGCTTAGACTTATCATATAAGTATTGCTCCTCTAACTAATCGTAAATTTTTTTTTTTTAAGGGAAATTCTTTGTAGTATGAATGTATTATCTGCTAATATTTTCTCTATATTTTTGTTTTATGATGTCTGATATTGTGTGTTGCAATTGCTCCTAGCTGATAACATATGGTGAGCCTACGAGTGAGTGATGTGTGTTTATTTACAGAAGATTTACACTGCATATTTAATCAATTAATTCCTTAGTCTATCACTATACACACACACACATACACACATATATATACATATATGTGTGTCTATATATATATATATATATATATATATACATACACACATACACACACACCTTTCACTTTTTTAAAGAAGTATATATAAAATATATATATATATATATATATACATACACACACACTTCACTTTTTTAGAAAAAGATTGTCAAAAGTAAAATATAAAGCTTTATATAAGCTTTGTAGTGTTAAGTAGAGGTTGTAACAAAAGTATTAAAATACATATATTTAAGGATTTACAAAATATTGAAGAGGAACTGAGCCATCTTTTTGACATGTTTTCTCTTATGTGTGTAAGCTAGGGAATCTCTCTCTCTCTTTCTCTCTCTCTCTCTCTCTCTCTTTCTCTCTCTCTCTCTCTCTCTCTCTCCCTCTCTCTGTATATATATATATATATATATATATATATATATATATATATATATATAGGCGTAGGAGTGGCTGTGTGGTAAGTAGCTTGGTTACGAACCACATGGTTCGGTGTTGAGTCCCACCGCGTGGCACCTTGGGCAAGTGTCTCCTATACTATAGCCTCGAGCCGACCAAAACCTTGTGAGTGGATTTGGTAGACGGAAACTGAAGGAAGCCCGTCGTATATATATATATATATATATATATATATATATATATATATATATATATATAAGTCAATATACAAAAGCAAATTTTCTGTGGGATATGCTCTGGATGATATGAATTTATAGACTCGCTGTAAAGATATTTCGGTTTTGTAATAGATTATGAAACAAGATGTTGAATCATGAATCAGATATCCTGCTGTTGAAAGCCAGCTTAATCATCGTATTTAGCTGATGAAATTATTCTTGGGAGATATGTGTAAATTTAGACTTCGGAAGGCGCCTCACAAGTTTACTATCCAAATATATCTGAAGGTTGAATGCTGAAAATATTAACTATTATAAAATCGATTGGTCGATTTCAGAACACGCATAACTTTGAATTAATAGCTGCAGAAAGTTTCTTTTTTTTAATCTCTCAAGCAAGTACGATGTCATATCACGCCACTTGCAACAATGAACAAAAGATCGGAATTAGCGAACACACTTTTTGTTTAAAAAATCAAATCTTAATGACTGATTACATTTCTATGTATTTTTGAACATTCTTACTTGTACATTGTCAGGCAGTTTTTCAACTTCAGTTACTTGAACAATTGAGGACGGGAAACTCAGCTTCCATTTCAATTCAAGAAACTTCATCTTTTGATTACACACAACACGCTCACACACATACGTTTAAATATGTAAATGAGCCAGAGAAATAATGATAAACATATAGTATTTACCAAAGAAGATAGCATCTTGATTTATTAAAAGTTTCTTCCTTTCGAGAGAAAAGTAAACAAATGCTTCGTGGCAATGGCAACCAACTCATAAGACAAAGAAAAACAAAAAACAATGTGAATGTCTGTCGAAAATAGGAAAGCTAGGGATTCGTGTTTCTGCCTCAATAGGTATCGTCAGCACAGCAGTTTTCCAGCCGAGAATTCAGCGGGCAAAATACTTTGACATGCAAATGGGGCTGCCAAAATCTTCATCAAATTAAAGGAAGGGGTGCGTGAAACGTTGGATAATAATGTCATAGATATGCAATGGCTGAAAATTGGACGGAGTGGTCATGTTCGGCACATTTTGATCCTTGGTTTGAGCTTAATAGATTCTAAATAACAGTAACAATAACAAGAACAACATCAAACGCAACAAGAACAACATCAAAAACAACAACAACAAGAACAACTCCTACTGTGATTACTGTGTGCTAATTAACTGTGTTACAGTCGTAACGTCATTATGTCAATTAAGTTTTTTTCTGTTATCAGGAATGTCAGCAAAATGGCATCGCCTTCCTATTCAGCGTCCATTCCACTGGAGGAATGTCTTTCTAAAAGGTTATTGATGAATTTTAATCATTGTTGCTCATAATAACTACCTATTTACACTCAGAACACGAACACACACAGAGACATACACACAGGCGCACACACAGACAGACACACACACACACACACTCATTCACGCACACGTGAGGATGTACACACTCACGCACACGCACACGTGCACACACACACACACACACTCGTATATGTACGTAGAGTAGCTCCTTATGAAGATCTCCATATATTTTACTTCCTATTCATAATCCATACATCTTTTTAAAAACAATTTTAAAACTTCTTTCTAGCATATTGGATGTCCACCTAGTGGTCATCCCTTATTTTTATATATGCTTGGCCACTTGGTTTTAAATTGAATTAATATTCAATTTATCACCCTATCTATATAAATAATAATTTAAATAGTTATGTTCTCCAGCCGGCAAGATATACTGCAGTGAATTATTCTCTGCAGAATTGTATCCGGAATTTTGCGCGCCGGAGCTGAGGCATTTTGAAAAACAGCCCCAATGTAATCGGTAGAACTATATGCAAGTCTTGTTTCATGAAGACAATTCGTGTATAGTTCTGCAAATTATATTGATTCTAGAACGTCTATGCTGATGAGAACACGGATGTTGTTACGTAAGTAAAATGTTAATGTTCGAAACTGCAGTCCATAGATAATTCTTTATTCTGTATATTTCTCATTTTGTCCTCTTCTGGTGTTTTTGCGAAATTTTTCTGGAGAACATTATTTTTTCTTTGTGGTTGGGTCGTTGATGACCTCTTTCTAGCATATTGGATGTCCACCTAGTGGTCATCCTTTATACACGTGTAGTACAATTTTTTCTGAATTTTCAAATTTTTTTTATATGCTAGGCTTCTTGGTGGGATACATGCATTTCGGAGTGGTTATCTCCTCTTCAGCAACAACCCAGATCTGACACGAGAGACAGGTCCATCATATTTCCGCCATCGTTCAATGACTGGTTGCGATACTCAGCGGCTCGCCGTAAGCCAAATGACTGTGCTAAGCAGTATATATATATATATATATATATATATATATATATATATATATATATATATGCAAAGGTAAGGTCCAAAGGTCAAGGTATAGGAATTTAGTAAGCTTTGAGTAGTCGGTAGGAACAATACTTGTTAATTGACATTGTAAAGGTTGCAAAGTTTATCCATATTGAAGTTCTATAAGTTGAAAAAAGTTATTTTATAGTTCACGGTTAGCAGCAAGGGTTTCAGTATATGCGAATAAAAATCTCAAAGTAGGGAACGAAATAGATAAAATCCGGTCTACATATGTTTCATAGCTAGCGGAACATGAGAAGTGGTAATTATCCAAACGAGGGCTAATTTACTAGTTACTCGTGGGGCCAAAGTTACTTTAGATTAAATAATCTTTTGTCCGACGAGTAGATAGAGGATTAGTCCTTCATTAGAATAATCACCGCTTTCGATGTTCCGTTAGCCGTGAAACATACGTTTTTATCTACTCCATTCTCTAATTTTAGATTATATAATATGTGACTGCTTGTGTATCGTCGGCGATTTTCTTTCTCCGTCTTCCCCTCTTTGGACTTTTTCTATATTTCTGATGAAGAGCTCCGCTCGAAACGTGAAGATCTCTTTTCTTTCCTTTCCTGAACGTCCAATAACACAGTACTTGTACCACGTCCTCGCGTCGTTGTTTTTTCTTGCTTGCTCTTGTTTGGATTGACTGTATATATATATATATATATATATATATATATATATATATATATATATATATATATATATATATATATATATATATATATATATGGGTAAATGTTCTCGTAGTGTAGAATGATATATATTTATAATGTTAATAGTAATAGAAAAATTAGTGAGAAGTGTTGAGGGTGTCATTTTTTAAATTTCTGTTTTGAGATAACAAGTCTGAATTTTCCCAAGGAAATCCTTTTATCTTGTTTCTCTTTTGTAGTGTTGTCTCGCTCTGTAGAATCAGAAGATAAAAAAGATTTAAGCAGTATTCGATAATCGCCTTAGGAAAATTCAGACTTTTAATCGCTGTATATAAATAAAAAAGATACTTTAATTGCTACTGAATAATTTTTCTATCATTATTAATACACACACACACACACACACACACACACACACACACACATATATATATGTATATATATATACACATGCACATGTATGCATGCATGTGTGTCTGGATGTATCTCCAAGTGTGTATTCATACACACTTTTATTCAAACGCACACACACATATCGACAAAAGGTATACGTATCGGTAAGAAATTTCGGGTAAGTCGGGGAATCGAAGCAAAATAGTGTGTGATACTTATCATGGCTGAGGCGCACGGTCTCTCTATTGATATCACCATCAGAAATGTAGTGAACCAGATGCTTTGTTCGTCCATTGTTCACAACTGCCTGATGTTAAAAGTAAAAAAAAACGAATATGATGTTTAGAAACGATATCTAACAGAGTAAATAGCTGACACTTATTTTGTTTCGTCTCTATAACTTCTTTATTCAACCATCCATTAATATATTGAATGAGGCGCAGTGGCTCAATCCATTCAAATCCTTTCCCGATAAACTTGGCGCTGTGACAAGTTCGGTTCAAAGAAATCGATATGTCTTTTATTATCTCACAGACAAATAATGAAGAATTACAGCTAATGTTACTGTGAGTTATGCGTTGTAGTAAGACTTACATCAGTGGTGCCGTTGTTTCGCCTCAGGTCAATTCCGATCTAGCATACATATGGTAAAAAGCGTTCCGTCCACGACCATCCATTTTATATATGTTTTTGAGTGCCATTTTATGGATATATACAAAAATACATTGCGTATATATGTACGTATAGATAGATATATGAATACATACATATATACACCCACACATATTCACACACACCTCCACACACATATATATATATATATATTCAAATATTACATATGTCTTATATATATACATATATATACAAATACATATACATATTTATACAAATATACATACACAAATATATATATATATATATATATATATAATCTAATTGCGTCTGAAGAAATATCAGAATACTTTTAAATCCATTGTAGTATTGACGTCAACGGATTAGACGAAGATTCCCCTTGCGGCTGATGTTGTGTGATGTTCTGTTGCGGCTGATGTTCTGTCTGGAGGTTTTCACTTAAATATATATACGTAAATATTGCATTGACCTACAGATAGATTTTGGCTACGATGTTCTAAAAAATTATTCCATGTATATTTTAAATACTCGAGGGAATATATATGAGAATATAATATGAATAAAAGCTCTAAACTATAGATTCATTATAGTATAGTCATGCATATGTGCGTAAGTATTGCTAATCTTGTTTATCAGTATTGGTGCGTTCGTGCGTGCGTGTGTGTGTGTGTGTGTGTGTGTGTGTGTGTGTGTGTGCATGAATATATATGTATATGTATGTACGCATAGGCGTGGCTATGTGCTAAGAAACTTATTTCTCAACCATATGGCTCCTGGTTCAGTCCCATTGCTTGGAACCTTGGACAAGGTTCTTCAACCATAGATCGACCAAAGCCTTATGAGTGGATTTAATGCACGGAAGCCCGTCGTATATATATATATATATATATATATATATATATATATATATATATATATATATAAACACACATACAGAATGTCGTGAATATATTGTCGTCTAAATTACGCAAAAATTGAAATAACAATAACATCTCATTTTAACAGATTTATTTACCAAAATTACATCAGAAGTAAGAATTTGAACTTTTTGAAAATCAGTATAAACTGTGAAACCGTTTGAATCTTCAAACATAATAATAAAAAATATTTTAACTATTCTCAGTACATTTTCAACTTCTATTTCTATTTCTGCCCATGTGGAATAAAATAACTTTGTTATCTATCTATCTATCTATCTATCTAGCTGTGTATATGTATTATATGTATATATCTACGTGTGTGTGTCTTTGTCCCTCCCACCGCTTGACAACCGGTGTTGGTGTGTTTACGTTCTCGCGACTTAGTGGTTCGGCAAAATAGAGCGATAGAATAAGTACTGGGGTTGATTCGTTCGACTAAGGTTCTTTATGGCGGTGCCCTAGAATGGCCGCAGTCTAATGACTGAAACAAAAGATAAAAGCTCTCTACACATAAAATTCGTTTGTTTGTAAGATTGTTCATTTCCGTAGTCTACAAACGCAGCAATGACAAATGGGAGGGTGGTGGGAGGAAGAAAGAGCGGAGGGAAATATTGAAGCTAAGTTTAGTTTTTGCAGTACTAAAAGACGAAGGTCAATAATACGCTTTCCAGAATGATTCGAGTTGCTACAAGCAAGAGCCTTCTTTTTGATATTTCGTTTGTGTGAAGGTGGCACCTAGTTACCACTGAAACCCGCATACCCAAGGAATACTTCAACTCGACAGAGACTATATAGAGTCAAGATTAACTTCAATACCTCGCAGTCAGACAATGGCTTAACTGGTCGAAACTTCGAAGTCACTGTCGATAATATTCTTGTTGAAGAGTAATAAACTTGTATTGTACAACGGCTTACCGTAACCCACCACATTAATGTAAAATTGTTTGTTATTATGACTGAACACGCACACACACACACGCCCCCCCTCCCCACGCGCACACATGTGGCTATAAAATATTTGCATGATCGCTTCTGAATATTTGTCTGTATTTATTGTAAGACCATGAATTAAAAAAAAATATCGATACATAGGTATTTGTAAAAAGTGAAATTGTAATTGTTTTTATTATCGACTTTCAGAATATCAGCTTCTGTCTGTGTGTCTGTCTCTATGTATGTGTGAATATATGTATGTTTATATATATATATATATATATATATATATACTTAACTATGTATGTGACGCTGGTTTTTTTGGGTAAAAATCCTTACGATTCCGTGTGAAGTAAGTGGTGTAATATTGTTATATTTGCTAAAGGTCTCCCCTCGTGGGTGTACCTACATTTGTTCATTGTTGATGCTGCTATTGTTATATACGAGTGAGTTGATTTCTGTTTGTTTTCTTCCCATTGATGGGAGAAACTGAGAAGAGAAGAATGGAAGCTGGACCAGCAAAAGGCCACAGTTATGCGTCAGCTACTAGCAGAGGAGTGGACTTGGACGTTTTGGAGGTTCGCGAGGTGGAGACAGAACCGAAAAAGCTGAAAGAGTGTGGGAAGTTACTGGAGAAAGAAAGCCATAACCTAAAACTGACGCCACCAGAAGAACTAACGAACGGAGTAAGGAAGAGAACAGTGCTAGAAATGGCAACTATAGAAGATAATGAGGAGTGTCTAAAAGAAGTCAAAAGCTTTGCCACTTTTATAACAAGAGGAAGAAGATATGGCACAGCGGAGGTGCGATTCGCAACCGAAGACGAAGCGATAAAGCGTGTTGCCAGAGTGAGAGTGGGTAAAGTACCGCTGGAAATAGATGAGACATGGCTAGTTGCAGTAATTATGTTCAACATGGAAGAAGACGCGAAAAAACTGAGAGTGACGAGAACTAAAAGGCTGAATTGCTGGGGGTATGAAATAGAGATGGCCTTGCAGGCAAGTTTAAGTGACCTGAAGAAAATTACAGAGGAGATAATTCTACCCGAAGATGTGAGACTGAGAGTGGTAGTGGAGGGTAGGCCTCCCATATGCTACCTGTGTGGCGAGAAAGAACCGTCTTTAACTGGTCATGTGATGCGTATTAGATCCCATTATTCATCATCTGGCTCAACTTCCTCAGATTTGCTTGACTTACAATCTTTGTAAAACATTTTCATGGTCAGCAGAATAACACACCATGACCGACTCTCTCTCCCCCCCTATCTCTCTCTTCCCCCTCTCTCTCTCCCCCCCCTCTCTCTCTCTCCATGTCTGGATGTCCATAGAATTGTATGAGTTCTCGCTTAGTTCTTCAGTAATATCTTGCACAATGCAGAACAACAACAAGAACAAGAGCTGCAACATCAGCAGCAACAGCGTCTGTAGTTTGGAGACCTGGTGCAGTGCGAACATAATAAGTGAGACAACAAGAAATAAGGAATATAGAATTTATATATTTCTATCGACATTGCTTCATGAGACTGGGAAGGAGGTGATGTAATTCACATGGGGACCACATGTTGTAAGATTCACCGAAATAAGCGATGACAGCCCTGTAAAGTTGAGGAAGGCATTGTTGGTGCAAAGTCTAGAATTCCGTTTGCGAAGACAGATATTTATTGGGAGCGGAGAGGTTGAAATAAAGAGTAATCCTGTAAAATCTTTGGTATATAGGAATGCCTTTATTCGGTTAAAAAAAAAAAACGTCGCATTGAGAGTCAAGTTTCTTTATCCTGGGCCATAACTTGATGCTGTTGACTGAGCATGATTCAGCTGCTACCAGGTTGAAACTAAATCGATTCGGCCGATTGCGATTCTCGCCTATTGCTTACAAGCGTCAAATCAATATTCATTAGTCTGACTAGAGAAACGAATAAAACACACCAGGTGAATAATTCAATCATTTCCAATACACTAATTTCCAGTTTTATTGATTTTTCCTCCTCGCATCAGAACGAATTTGGATTTTCATAGCATCTTCATTTTTTAGTTGCAACCGTCCGATCATAACTTCTCGGAGTATTTCTATTTGCAGTTTACCATTCTCTTTGGTTTTAGAGATGGGTACAGACAATGTTATTTCACTTCTCCCTACAATGTCGCTCATGTTGTTGTTGTTGTTTTAGTGTCAGCATCACTCCGATCGATTTGATTTACGTTTAAACTCATTGAAGCTGTGATCAGTCGTTCTTGTACAAATATGTAAGAATTCAATACTTTATATGTCCTTCCGTTTTAAAGTTAAGTGAAAGTGCATCGAGAGAGTTTTAGTTGCTATTTCTAACATGTCTATTAACCAAATAAAAACTCCCTCTTCGACTCATCTCATCAAAATGATGTGTTTGTCAGCCTGAAATGGCCAAGCTTATAATCAAAAGCATTCCAACCATGACCATCCCATAATCTTAAAGCTGTGCCAATAAACCTACGTCACCTAATGTGTTAGGTTTTGGTAGGGTATGATTTGACAGAAAAAAGGTTGACATTTGTAGCCGGTTGAGCAACCACGTTGAAGGCCCCTCGTCGGTTCGCCAGAATATTGAAGGAAATGGTGATTCCTGAAACAGAAATAGTTTGTCGAAAGACACAACTAAATCAATAGAAAAAT
>NC_142939.1:67731581-67736581 GCF_046866305.1 Octopus bimaculoides
ACTTTGTTTGCTCCCTAAACAGCAAAACAAGTTTGTGTCCGTTGTTAAGGTTTGGTTTCTCAACGTAACGAGAAAAGAACTTTAGACACAATTCCAGTAAAAATTGTGTGAAAATATCTATTTGAGGTGGATGTGTGGTTTAAATTAGAAATTGGAACTTCAAATATATATTTTTTAATAACATAAAGAACACACGTCGAAAAATGTTAGTGGAAGTGATAGATCCAATTTCAGTCGCCTGACAGCTGTCAGATTAACAGAAATAATTTGAAGCTTACAATAAATTTTCTTTGATTCTGCGACCAGAAACACATTTCCAAGAAGACAGAAAAAGACGGTTATTTTTTATTCAATTTAAAGCTTATAGCCAAGTAGTTCACTAATATTTTTTCCTTTGCATAAATGGAAAGCCTAAAAAATAATCACCGGAATAATACATAATCAAACAAATAAACGGAAAAAAAACGTTAATGAGAAAAAACAAAGAAACAAAAAACAAAAAAACAAAGTGATTAGTTAAAGGAAGTTTATAAGTATGTTGTGAATATTTGTTCGGGTTGAAAGGAAATGATGCTTAAATCGAATAAAAACATATAAAATAACCAAAAAACCGATCAAAGAAACGGGTGAACGATAGAATCAACAGAAATGGTAAAAATATGCAGTTGTAGAATACTAATAGAAACGATAGAAGCCATTTGAAAATGTTTACTAGGAGCATTAATCTTGACAATATTAGGACGGAATGCAAATCTTTCATGACAATTCTTATTAAGAGGAGTTTTTTGTCTAACGAAGAAATGACAATAAAAAGCAGTTTCATGGCAGCTCATAGTCGCACAGTTATTTAAGAGAAGAATTTTAGTGAATTGTCCTAAAGCTATTACCTGAGTTTCTTCGTAATATCACGTGAAGTAGTAGTTTCATAGACTCTGTAACACTTTACTAATGTAATTATTCACAGGTAGACATACACATAGGCGTAAATATATATATATATATATATATATATATATATATATATATATATATATATATATATATATATATATATATATATATATATATATATATATATAGCTATAGCAATACATATGCAAACACACATGGTCTCACATACATGTGAGTACACACACACACACACACACGCACACACACACACACACACACACACACACACACACACACACACACACACACACACACACACACACACACACACACACACACACACACAGGGCAATCTGGAGAAGCTACGGTTTTCAGAAAAAGAAATGAGCCAACTCGCATACTACAAATACAATTTATTAGCGGAACGCTAATAATATGCGAGACTTTTCTAAATGAGGTTGGTTCCCACTGGAATCTGTTTAAAATTCATTCGTATTTCTTTGGATCAGAGGAGGGGATCAAATGGTTGACATCTCCCCTTCAACGTGATAACCATCACTGCCACTACTGCCCCCCTATCAATGTATCCGTCCTTAACTCCTTCATAATAAGCAACGATCGCTGCATGGCGTACTAGTCAACGTTAGCGAAACACGTGTAAAGATCATAGATTTTATGATGTTAAAAAAATTCCAACCGAATTTCTGTTTTTATTCTGATCTTGGAGCTACTTTGTGTAATCTCTGTAAATGTCTTTAAGACCAGAAGAAAATCTGAGGACAAATTATGTTTTATATCGGAATGCAGGCTGGATAAACATGGATTTACATGGAATTCTAAGCAAATGTTAACTGGAATGCTATATCATTCGAAGTAGTAACATTTCAATATATATGTATATATATATATATATATATATATATATATATATATATATATATATATATATATATATATATATATACACATGCTTGCATAAATACATACACAAATACATACATACATACATACATACATACATACATACATAAATATATATATACATATATACATGCATACATACATGTATACATATACATACATGTGTATACACACACACACACAGATATATATATGCACATATACAGATATACATATGCAGATATATACACACATGTATGTTGCAGCTATATATGCATATGTTTAAATGTCTTTGTATTTTTGCCTACACACAATATATGTGTGCGTGCGTGTGTATATTGGGGCATATGAATATGTATGAGTAAGTATGTGTATGTGAATGTGTGTGTGTGTGTGTTTGTGTGTGTGTGTTTGTGTGTGTGTGTATAAGTGTGTTAAGTTCACTTAAAGAAACGAGACAATAAAATCTACAGTAAAATTTGCGCTGATAAAAACAGTCACGAACATTAGTAATGTAAAATTTTTGTGGAACACGAGAGAGTCTAAATAATTCTTGTAGCGTCTGTAGCTCAGTCATTTAACTGGGAATATGGAGAGAAATAGAGGAGTGAGGGAGAGTATGGAGAGAGAGAGAGAGGGAGAGAGGTAGAGGGAGAAATCAGTGTATGCAAATAAAATCTTCAGAAATATGATAAGTTGAAGAAAATTCTGTTGGTTTAAGACACAGCAAGCTCCAGCATTAAAAGTAGGAAGTTGCTTCATCATTAAAATAATATTATGTACTACAGAATGTTCTAGAAAATATAAAAGTGTTGCTTTTGGGAGCTTGTTCGGAAATATGTAATGTACAGTGAAAAACGAACAAAGCAACACACACACACACACACACACACACACACACACACACACACACACACACACACACACACACACACACACACACACACACACACACACACACACACACACACACATGTATATATTAAAGTGTGTGTGTGCCTTTGTGATTGTTTGTTCGCCACCACACCATCACTGACAACCGATCGTGGTGTGTTTACGAGCCTGTAACTTAGCGGTTCGACAAAAAAGACCGATAGAATAATTATTAGGCTCACAAGGATTAAGTCTGGGGCCGATTTCTTCGACTGAAACACTTTAAGGCGGCGCTCCAACATGGCTGCTATCAAATGACTGAAACAAGTAAAAGAATAATTATACATACATACATATATATATATATATATATATATATATATATATATACACACATAGGCAAATGTTAAGGTTATCTCTACAGATATTCTGTAGAAATTAAAGCCAGCGCTGATTTTTGTTGCTACGTTTCGTACACGAGACGTCAGATGTAGGCAAATAATGAGGTCGAAGATGAAAAATGGGTAACGGGCAAATATGCCATATTTCAGGGGGTTATATATATATATATATATATATATATATATATATATATATATATATATATATATAGATGGGCTTCCGCATAATTTCCATCTAAAACATTTACTTTTCAGATATTGCTCTACGTCAGCCTATGATTAAGTATGTAAACCCATCTCAAACCACGCTATTACTTTATCAGTATAATTATGAATGGATCTACGCTGCTTTGAAGAAGTCATGTGAAATGTCAACAGTCTTGAAACGACGAGCGTTTTCTTAATTAGTCGACATGCCGAATAGACTTGCCAGTTCTTCAACATTACTAAATAGGTTTTTTCTTTTTTTACATCTGAAAATATTTTTTCGCCATTAAATATATTTTCATTTACTGAACTATTCTAAGTGAGTTACATTACAAGAAAGTTTTATATAAATTCATATATACCCTACATATATATATACATATATATATATATACATATATATATATATATATATGTATGTATATATATACACAGTGTATAACTATGTACACTATTGTTCATGAAGCCATTAACGCCACATAGAACACCAAAGCTTACAGATTAATATTTGCTTCAGAAATTTTAATAAAACATTTATGGCAAGGAATTTGAATGTAATAAAGAATTATATTTGATTTCTCATAAAATATGTACTTATTGCCGATGGAATCGTTTATTTAGTTTTGGTTTAATTAATTCCAAGTTTAATTCAGAAGCGAACACAAAGATCATACCCTGGAATACCTTTAGAAATCTTTCAGAATTTAAACACAAAATACGTTTCTTCGCGCGCGCGTGCACACACAACGCAAACAGCTGTCTCTCTCCCTATAATATTTGCATATACACACATACATATATAAATATATGTATATATGTAAATATGTGTGTGTGTGTGTGTGTGTACATGCAAATGCACATATAGACGTGCATATTGGGAACAGGTTGTTACATACGTATGTAAGAATATAGGCAGACATCGTCAAAAACAGAGCTATACATGCAAACACATTTACAGATCAAAGGGAAGCCATGACCTTTCTCCGACTGCAAGGTGAAAAATCATTGAATTTTCTTTTATAGAATTGTAATACCTGCCACCTTCATTCGCCTCCCCAAAGATCAGTTCTTCTCTTTTTCGGATTCACTTCACCTCTGCAAGAAGGAACTCAATACACATCGTGCAAGTGGCCTTTCATGCTGCTGGCAATTCCTTGTTTCCTTTTGATCTTTATTAATGTTTACGGCATCGATTTACCAAAGATCTTCAGTTGGTTTCAATTCTCCGCTGAATAACTTAAAAGCATATTTTTAAAAGTTAGTTATGGCTTTAACAAGACCCCTCTATTTTCTTGCCATTTTTCAAAGGTAATCGTTTTGTAAGAATATTTACCAAAAATAACCGAAATAGAAATAAATGAGAAGTAATCAACATGTTTTTTTTTCTCCCCCCCCCCAACAAAAATGGCGAGAGAAGTTTTATAGATAAGTTTCATATGAGGCAGTTAATAGTAGAAATATGGTGTATAGGAAGATGACATGTAATAACGCAAAATTTTAGAGAAGATTAAAAATTGGATGTGTGTATATGTGTGCGTTTACTCTCTCTCCCCCTCCACCTCCTCTTCCTCCTCTCTCAGAAAAAATAAACAAATAAAACGAATTGAAGTGAAGTTATCTAAAATCTATTTTTGTCGTGAGCGTTTGAATAATTTAAACTAAAAGTCAGCTTCACAGAATTTGCTGCAAATATGTTTCTGATGCTTCTTTTGAAAGTGAGTGGATGAG